>NW_020674470.1:1108-2072 GCF_002925995.2 Terrapene triunguis
GACCCAGGGCCTGGGCTACCTGACTCTATTTGCTGCCCCGCCCTGACTAAGGGCCTGGGCTACTGAACTATTGGTTGCTGCCCCGCCCTGACTAAGGGCCTGGGCTACTGAACTTTTGGTTGCTGCCTCGCCCTGACTAAGGGCCTGGGCTACTGAACTATTGTTTGCTCAGCTCCTGACGGAAGGACTGAGCCCAGAGATTGTGTTCTTGCCCAACGCTGAGGCAAGGACTGGCGCCCAAAATCCCTAACCCTAAGTGTTAGGTGCCCCGCCCTGACTGAGGGCCGGGGCTTAGCTGGACACGGTATTGGCTCAGCCTGCAGGGAGGCTCTGAGCCCCTCGGACCCTTATGTGTGTGGCCCCGCCCTGAGCTAGCGTTTGGGCCTGTTTAACCGTGTGCTTTTGTTTTGCCCCTGCCTAAGGGGCGGAGCCCCGAGACGTTCAAACCCCGAGGACCAATTTGGGGCTGCATAGTGACTTGGCCTGGCTCCCGACGGCCCCTGAGGGCCCAGCTCCCGCACCGGACTATTACAGCTACATATGCAATATAACATATCTCTGTGAAGGTTATGATCTACTGAATCTATTAATCCTATTTGTATGCATGTATCATTTTTGTATTCGAAGTTATGAATATTGGCTGTGTACAGGCTTGATTTTTAAGTAGCCTTTGTAAAGAATTTGGTCAGCTTCTTGAGAAAAGAATGTGCAAATTAAGTGCCCAATCAAGAAGCCCTTAAGGGACAATGGATCTTGGAAGGCTCCAATCCACATAAGAAGTCTACATGAGGACTTTCAAGGTAGCATGTGAGCAATGGCTGCTGCCTGTAAAAACTGAATCATGCATGGACATGTGACTTGCCCAGGTGACTCCAAAACTCCATCTTGGAGCTGGACTTTGCATAGGAGAGAGGAGAGGGTCTCCACCCACAAGAGCAAGTCTATTTAAGCCCTTGGGAGACCC
>NW_020674471.1:0-595 GCF_002925995.2 Terrapene triunguis
CTCCAGCCTGGGCTCCTGGGTCCTAACCCTCGTGGTTACTGCTCCCCAAGGGCTCTGCTGGCCCTGGAGCCCGACCCCAACCCGAGCGGCTCTTAAGGTCTGTGAGCGGTCGAAGGGCGGCCGGGAACTGAGGAGCAGCCACAGCCCCGGGACCCCACCCAGCACAAGTACAAGAGTGGGGAGCGCTGTGGCTGCCTGCATCATTGCGCCACCTAGTGCAGCAGTCGCCCTACCCTGCCTGGCTCTGGCTTCTGGCCTCTGGGCTGGTGAAGGGCCGGAGCCTCTGAAGGGAGGAGGCGGAACTTGCACTTCAGTGAGGGGTGAGGCCTCGTGGTGGTGGGGGGGATGCAGCTGCCACAATTTTCTGTATACCCCACCTCAGCTCCCCCAGTGAGGAAGGGGCTAGTGCTGCCCCTGCTGCCCACAGGCTGTCACTGCTCCTCCAGGGCAGATGCACGCTGCGCATTTCCCCAACTGGCCACCGGGTGTCACCGCTGCTCCAGGAGAAACACAGTCTGTATACTTCTGTTAGGGTATGTCTACACTACGGGTATGTCTACACTACAGGATTAATCCGAATTTAGATAATTCGAAT
>NW_020674471.1:695-1095 GCF_002925995.2 Terrapene triunguis
GTGCGGCCACACTACCCCATTAACTTAAACACAGTAATTCGGTGGTGTGCGTCCACACTAACCCTAATTCGAATTAACAAAATCGATTTAGGCTCTACTCCGTTCGTCGAGGTGGAGTACAGAAATCGATTTAAAGGGCCCTTTAATTCGAATTAACTGGCTCTGTAGTGTGGACGGGTGAAGGGTTAATTCGGATTAAGGCAGCTAAATCCGAATTAAAGTCCTAGTGTAGACCAGGCCTACGGGATTAATCCGAATTTAGATAATTCGAATTTGGGAAACAGGTTGTATAAATTCGATTGTGTGCGGCCACACTAAGCACATTAATTCGGTTTTTAACCACATTAATTCGGTGGTGTGCGGCCACACTAACCCTAATTCGAATTAACAAAATCGATTT
>NW_020674472.1:0-1782 GCF_002925995.2 Terrapene triunguis
CCAAGGGAATAAAGCGAAAGCAACTCGCTGAAACAGAAAGCAAGCTTTGTCTAAAGGAGCCATCTCTCTCCAGCCCCTTTGGGGCGATCGTTTCCCTGTTACACCTCTCTGCCCGTCTGACTGGGCTAGTTAAAGGAAGAAGGGTGAAAGGTAGCACATTTTGGAAACCAAGCACAAGGGATGGTCAGAGAGAGAGAGGGGTAGAAATTAGATCACAAGCAGCCAACCCACAAATAGCTAGGAGAGAATCATAGAATATCAGGGTTGGAAGGGACCTCAGGAGGTCATCTAGTAAACATTCCCCCCTTCCTTCAGTCCATGCACCTCATTCTTTCTGTGTCTGACTTTTGCTCCAGTTGGGTCTGAAGAAAGACTGGGTCTGCATGGTATCAGAAGGAGAGATCAGGGTAGAAGCACTTATTTACTAAGAGCTAGATCATAGCCTTGAGCTGGGGAGTAAGCCCCACCCACCACCACCACCACACAAATCCCCTTGTTCATCCTTGGGTCTGGGTTTGCTACAAGGAGGTGGCAGGGGAAAAAGACGAGAGCGAGTAGAATCTTGACTCTGCCTTTCCCCCATTCACAGGTCACAGAACATGCCCATATGGGTCAGGATTTTTTCCCCCCTGATGCACAATTATGCAGATTTATTTGTGAGGGTGGGAGGGCTCACCGTCCTCTGAAGGTGACTGGCCACAGCTCAAGATAGGATATTGGATGGTCTGGACCAGTGCTGAGTAATCAACTCACCCCTTAACCTTCTCTTTGTTAAGCTTAATTGATTGAGCTCCTTGAGTCTCTCAATATAAGACATGGTTTTGAATCCTTTAATCATTCTGGTGGCTCTTCTCTGAGCCCTCTCCAATTTAGCCACATCCTTCTTTACTTGTGGACACCAGAACTGGACCCAGGATTCCAGCAGCGATTGCACCAGTGCCAAATACAGAGGTAAAATAACCTCTCTACTACTGAAGATTTCCCTGTTTATGCATCGAAGGATTCGTTGTCCTGAGAGGACAATTCTGGACCAGATTCTCAGCTGGAGTAATTCTACAACCATCAGTGGATGCAGGCCAGCAGAGAATTTGACCCACTTTATTTAGGTTGAGTACAGAGCAGATATCAAGTCATAGATTCTAGGACTGGAAGGGACCTCAAGAGGTCATCGAGTCCAGTCCCCTGCCCTCATGGCAGGTCCAAATACTGTCTAGACCATCCCTGATAGACATTTATCTAACCTACTCTTAAATATCTCCAGAGATGGAGATTCCACAACCTCCCTAGGCAATTTATTCCAGTGTTTAACCACCCTGACAGTTAGGAACTTTTTCCTAATGTCCAACCTAAACCTCCCTTGTTGCAGTTTAAGCCCATTGCTTCTTGTTCTATCCTTAGGGGCTAAGATGAACAAGTTTTCTCCCTCCTCCTTATGACACCCTTTTAGATACCTGAAAACTGCTATCATGTCCCCTCTCAGTCTTCTCTTTTCCAAAATAAACAAACCCAATTCTTTCAGCCTTCCTTCATAGATCATGTCCTCTAGATCTTTAATCATTCTTGTTGTTCTTCTCTGGACCCTCTCCAATTTCTCCACATCTTTCTTGAAGTGCGGTGCCCAGAACTGGACACAATACTCCAGTTGAGGCCTAACCAGCGCAGAGTAGAGCAGAAGAATGACTTCTCGTGTCTTGCTCACAACACACCTGTTAATACATCCCAGAATCATGTTTGCTTTTTTTTGCAACAGCATCACACTGTTGACTCATATTTAGCTTGTGG
>NW_020674472.1:1882-6458 GCF_002925995.2 Terrapene triunguis
ACCTGAAAACTGCTATCATGTCCCCTCTCAGTCTTCTCTTTTCCAAAATAAACAAACCCAATTCTTTCAGCCTTCCTTCATAGATCATGTCCTCTAGATCTTTAATCATTCTTGTTGTTCTTCTCTGGACCCTCTCCAATTTCTCCACATCTTTCTTGAAGTGCGGTGCCCAGAACTGGACACAATACTCCAGTTGAGGCCTAACCAGCGCAGAGTAGAGCAGAAGAATGACTTCTCGTGTCTTGCTCACAACACACCTGTTAATACATCCCAGAATCATGTTTGCTTTTTTTTTGCAACAGCATCACACTGTTGACTCATATTTAGCTTGTGGTCCACTATAACCCCTAGATCCCTTTCTGCCGTACTCCTTCCTAGACAGTCTCTTCCCATTCTGTATGTGTGAAACTGATTGTTCCTTCCTAAGTGGAGCACTTAGGATTTGTCTTTATTAAACTTCATCCTGTTTACCTCAGACCATTTCTCCAATTTGTCCAGATCATTTTGAATTATGACCCTATCCTCCAAAGCAATTGCAATCCCTCCCAGTTTGGTCGTCTGCAAACTTAATAAGCGTACTTTCTATGCCAGTATTTAAGATGTTGATGAAGATATTGAACAGAGCCGGTCCCAAAACAGACCCCTGCGGAACCCCACTCGTTATACCTTTCCAGCAGGATTGAGAACCATTAATAACTACTCTCTGAGTACGGTTATCCAGCCAGTTATGCACCCACCTTATAGTAGCCCCATCTAAGTTGTATTTGCCTACTTTATTGATAAGAATATCATACAAGACCGTATCAAATGCCTTACTAAATTCTAGGTATACCACATCCACCGCTTCTCCCTTATCCACAAGACTGGTTATCCTATCGAAGAAAGCTATCAGATTGGTTTGACACGATTTGTTCTTTACAAATCCATGGTGGCTATTCCCTATCATCTTTCCACCTTTCAAGCGTTTGCAGATGATTTCCATAACCACTTGCTCCATTATCTTCCCTGGCACAGAAGTTAAACTAACTGGTCTGTAGTTTCCTGGGTTGTTTTTATTTCCCTTTTTATAGATGGGCACTATATTTGCCCTTTTCCAGTCTTCTGGAATCTCTCCTGTCTCCCATGATTTTCCAAAGATTATTATAGCTAGAGGCTCAGATACCTCCTCTATTAGCTCCTTGAGTATTCTAGGATGCATTTCATCAGGCCCTGGTGACTTGCAGGCATCTAACTTTTCTAAGTGATTTTTAACTTGTTCTTTTTTTATTTTATCTTCTAAACCTACCCCCTTCCCATTAGCATTCACTATGTTAGGCCTTCCTTCAGACTTCTCAGTGAAGACTGAAACAAAGAAGTCATTAAGCATCTCTGCCATTTCCAAGTTTCCTGTTACTGTTTCTCCCTCCTCACTGAGCAGTAGGCCTATCCTGTCCTTAGTCTTCCTCTTGCTTCTAACGTATTGATAAAAAGTCTTCTTGTTTCTCTTTATTCCTGTGGCTAGTTTGAGCTCATTTTGTGCCTTTGCCTTTCTAATCTTGCCCCTGCATTCCTGTGTTGTTTGCCTATATTCATCCTTTGTAATTTGTCCTAGTTTCCATTTTTTATATGACTCCTTTTTATTTTTTAGATCATGCAAGAGCTCATAGTTAAGCCAAGGTGGTCTTTTGCCATATTTTCTATCTTTCCTACCCAGCGGAATAGCTTGCTTTTAGGCCCTTAATAGTGTCCCTTTGAAAAACTGCCAACTCTCCTCAGTTGTTTTTCCCCCTCAGTCTTGATTCCCATAGGACCTTACCTATCAGCTCTCTGAGCTTACCAAAATCCACCTTCCTGAAATCCATTGTCTCTATTTTGCTGTTCTCCCTTCTACCCTTCCTTAGAATTGTGAACTCTATAATTTCATTATCACTTTCACCCAAGCTGCCTTCCACTTGGAAATTCTTAACAAGATCCTCCCTATTTGTTAAAATCAAGTCTAGAACAGCTTCCCCCCAGTAGCTTTTTCAATCTTCTGAAATAAAAAGTTGTCTGCAATGCAGTCCAAGAACTTATTAGATAGTCTGTGCCCCGCTATGTTATTTTCCAACATATATCTGGATAGTTGAAGTCCCCCATCACCACCAAATCTTGGGTTTTGGATGATTTTGTTAGCAGTTTAAAAAAAGCCTCACCCATCTCTTCAACTTGGTATACTAAGCCTCATTGTTTTAGAGAGTAGGCAGTGAGTTTGTTAGAAAACCTGTCTCTTCTTTAGTTTCCCTCTGCTTAACAAAGCTGGATCTAATCCTTCCCTGAGCTCATCTACACAGCTTTACCACTCTGTGCATCTCCCAAGGGAAGTCTTTTAGGAACAACAAAAAGCCACTTCCTTCCCCCAGGAGCTGAGCAAGCCAAAGGACCCTGTAGCAGGGGGGTCACCCACTTTTGCCTTAAAGGGCTTAAAATAGCCCAGGAGAGGAGCAATCAGTTCCCAGGCTGATTGGGGAAGCAGGCTCAGCTGTGGCCACGCCCCAATCAGGGCTCAGCTGGCCCTTATAAGAGGGCAGTGGGCCAGGACCAGAGTCAGCCTTTCTGTCTTTAGAGGGGGAAGGGCCTGGTTGATGGGAAGCTGAATAGAGTACTTGAGGGGAGCAGAGATGGGGAATAGAGTAAGGGAGCTGGGGAGCTCTTGCCTGGAAAAGCCCCAGGCTGTGGCCTTGTTAAAGGCCAGAAAGGTGCAAGGGTGCAGCCCAGGGTAGGCTGAGGCAGCTGGTCCAAACCCCTCTTGCCTGTGATGAGTGGCTTTTGCAATGCAGTCTGCTCTAGGGAGCGGGGGCTAGACGGTGACTGGCAGTAGCACAAAACTGAGGCAAGATGGGAATAGTGGGTGGGGGTTCCCTGGGTGTGGAGACCCTGACAGCAGGTGTACTGCCGGGGGCAGTGTCTGAGGACAAGGGGCACTGGGTCTGGGAAGGACATACTGGCCAGTAGCAGCAAGGTACCAGCCTGCAGAGGGCGCTCTGGGTCAAAAGAGCTAATTCCCAGAATAACAGACAGGCAGCGCTGCAGGGGTGAGTCCTCGCACTGTTACAGACCCAATCCCAGGGCCCAGCCTTTCCAAGATCTTGGTATCATTTACTCAAATCTAACCTCAACTAAAAAGGAGAGCCAGTATGAGCTAGCAATTGATCAGTAACACCTGAGGTAGGGCCTGATTCTCTGCTTGCCGGCACAGGTCATGCCACTGAAGCCAATGGAGATAAACCAAAATGAAAAGGACATGAGTGAGTGAGCATAGGTCTGGTTCACCTTTGCCCTGCACCTTTTGCAGTGATTTGCACCAGTATAAAGTAGGTGTGAGATTCTCCCAGGTCAGGACGGCCAGGCATTATGCCCACTCCACTTTGCACTGGTGTAAACGACCACCCAGGGGACAGGTTCCATGTAGTTGTTCTAAGGCATCAACAGGGAAAATATCAGATGTAGTTTTGCAGCATTTAGTCAAGGGAAAAAAACCCCACAGGGAGCTTCCAGGGCAAGTGAAAGGTTCTCAGCCAGCTCTGGGAAAACACAACAACAGATACGTATTGGAGATAGTGACAGCAGCAGTCAGGAACTACATCACCGGACAATGGCTTAGAGGAGACAGCCCTCTAGTTACAATGAGACAAAAGGAAAGTACTAGTGTGCAGGCAGATGTCAGGCTCACTGATTGAGTTAGCCAATCCCAGGACTGACTGAGGTCAGGGGGATGAGTCAGTGATAAAACACTCCCAAACATTCACTAATTTTGAGAATCTAGGGCCAGATTTCAAAGGTATTTATGTGCCTAAAGATGCAGATAGGCCCCCCAGTGGAATTTTCAAAGTGCCTCAGCTAGTAAGGAGCTTGGGCCAAGATTTTCAGAGACTAGAGATTTGGAGTGCCTTGGTTTTGGGGAGGGGCAACTTCAAACATCTTAAAAGAAGCTGATTTTCAGAGAGTTGATGCTCGGTGTTTTCTGAAAATCAGGCCTCTTTAAGGCATCTCAAGTTGAACTCCCAAAAATGAGGCACCTCAAAATCAGTAGTTATTTTGAAAATCCTGGTCTGCTCCCATGGAAGCCAATAGGAGTTGGGCCCCTACACTGCTTAGGTGTTTTTGAAATACCAGGTGCTTGTCCGCATCTCTAATATCCTTAGTTAGGCACCTCAATTTGGGGTGATTTTCAGAGCTGTTGAGTAGCCCATTAAATTCAGCTGGGACCTAGCATTTCTAAACAACTTAGAAAAAATCATTATGTAGGCACCAATTCATCAAAAAATAATTGACTTTCATCCAAATTTTGAAAATTAAAAAAAATCAGGGAAACTTTTGATAAAATTCTTACATTTTCTGGTTTTTTGACCAACCATAAAACTAAACAATTGATTTAATTTAGAATTTTTGAATTTTGAAAAAAATTATTTGGTCCAGTTCTCTCATCTAAACATGGATTTAGGCACCAACTTTAGTCTTTCTGTTTGAAAATATTAGTCTCCACTTGTTCATTTCCTCTCTTTTTTTTTTTCTTCAGTCTATTTTATTTCCATTCTGCCTCTGCACTCCCTGATTCTGG
>NW_020674473.1:0-880 GCF_002925995.2 Terrapene triunguis
CGTGCCCCGGGCGGGCGAGGCGTGGGCGGCTGGGGGTGGGCCTGGGCATGAGAAGGCAGCTGAGGTGCCCTCAGCCCTGGGGCGGGCAGGCGGGAGGGGGCGGGGATGTGCCTGGATGCATGTGGGAGGCCAGGCGACCCGTCATCCTGGGGGTCAGTGGCTGGCTGCGCCTACCGGGCCCTGATGCCCCACTCGTGGGAAGGGGCAGAAAACGGATCTCTCCGGCGCTGGCAGGGCTCGCGCTGCTGCTGCTTCTCCTGCACTGCGGACACGTTGTAGAGGCGGGCGGGGGAAACCGAGGCACGAGGCGGCTCACATGTCTCGCCCCAGGCCTGAGAGAGTGAGCCAGAGAACTAGGCGCAGAAGCCAGGCTTAGCCACGCCAGTAGGTCAGGAGCCTGGGGGTTGGCACCCAGGCCCCACGGATGCCCTGATCACCCCCAGACGTGCCCAAGCCCTCAAGCTCCATGACCCACCCCTATACACCGGTGCTCCATGGTAACCCCCATACCAGTCCATGCCCAAACTGCCCTCCTGAATGCACCCACCCTGCTCCAGGCCCGTCCTGGGATTGAGATGAAACAACATAATAGAGGGAAATAAAATAAACTCCCCACACACACCCCCGCTGCCCCATCCTGGCCTCCCCGTCAGACCCGTCCACACCTGCCTGTCTCCTGTGCGGCAGAGGGGTCTGACCCATAGGGGCAGGGGGCGGGATATGGGATTGGATGGACCGCTGGGTCTGACCCGTACGGGCAGGGGGCGGGATATGGGATTGGAGGGACTGGTGGGTCTGACTCATATGGGCAGGAGGCGGGATACGGGATTGAGCGGACCGGTGGGTCTGACCCGTACGGGCAGGGGGCGGGATACGGGAT
>NW_020674473.1:890-1245 GCF_002925995.2 Terrapene triunguis
CGGACCGGTGGGTCTGACCCGTACGGGCAGGGGGCGGGATACGGGATTGAACGGACTGGTGGGTCTGACCCGTACGGGCAGGGGGCGGGATACGGGATTGAACGGACCGGTGGGTCTGACCCATATGGGCAGGGGGTGGGATACGGGATTGAACGGACCAGTGGGTCTGACCCATATGGGCAGGGGGCGGGATACGGGATTGAACGGACCAGTGGGTCTGACCCGTACGGGCAGGAGGTGGGATACGGGATTGAACGGACCAGTGGCTCTGACCCGTACGGGCAGGGAGTGGGATATGGGACTGGAGAGACTGGTGGGTCTGACCCATATGGGCAGGGGGCGGGATACGGGATTG
>NW_020674474.1:0-1838 GCF_002925995.2 Terrapene triunguis
ACCTTGCCCTCTAACTAGGGTTGGATGACCACTCCCTCTTGGTTGAATGGGTCGTCTCCAAGACATATTCTCCTGGTGACTAATTTGTACTCCAAATTTATAAAGCATACTTTCAGTATAAATACATTACTCCATAAATATTACCCGCGTATACATCTTACAATGATTTTCACTCTTGACAAGCCATGAGCTTTCTGTAGATGTTATTATTCCTGGATAAATATCCTGTAAGGTGTATTTCATGCAGTGAGTTTGTCAGGTCTGAGGTGAGAGCTCTTTACAAATAAACTTAGCCCCTCTTGCTAGTATTTTATACTGTGACCCAATAATCATAATTGTGAAGTCCCTATTGGACTTCAAGGAGTCTCTGGCACTTCTCCCTTTTTGAGGTGAAAAGCTGTGTTTTAGGGTAGGGTTTTTCAGGTATGGGTTGCTTGGGGGAGAGAGGGGAGGACATTTGGGTAGAGGGAGTGTCCATGTTGCGTCATTCTTTCTATGGTGAAAAGGCCTTTTTGTAAAAGGTTTTGTGGTGTTTCCTGAAGTCTGTCTTCTGGAAGACTGTTCCATAGCCAGATCCCCTCAACAGAGAAGGCAGTGTCTGCAGCTCTCCTGCCTTTTGTCCTGGGCTTTTTTGAACTGCACGTTGTCCCAGAGGAATGCAGCTGCCACAGTGGTTTGTAGATTGAAATTCAGTTTTTAGTGTAGCTAGGGTTTGAGCTATTCATTGTTGTGATGAATAGGGCCAAGACCTTAAATGGCTATCAATAGCTGGCTGGGAGCCGGGGATTTGAGCACAGGTCTGATGAGCTTACAGCAGCCTGAGCCAGGGAGAAGGGGCCAACTGCATTCTGTACCAGCTGGACCCTATGCATCATCTCTTCCCTTAGCTTCAAATACAGTAAGTTATAGTAATCCACCTGGAGGTGACCCATGCATGGATCACTGGCCAGGTCCTCGTCCAGGAGAAAGAGACAACGTTTCTTAGTGAGTTGGAGGAGAAGGAAGGTATTTTTAAACAGTGGTACCTGGTCGTCCAAGCTTAGAGAAAATGAAACCGGGCTCTGAGGCTCCACACCACACCTCTTTGATAAAGGGGGTACTGTGTGTCTTCAGTTGGAGGTGGAGGATAGTGTCTAAGTTCTTCAAAGCAGTATGTCCCTCCTGACCAGTATCACTTCAATCTTGCTTGTGTTCAGCTTGAGCCAGCTGTTCTTCATCCCAAGGCTGATCTCTCATAGGCACGTGGATTTCTTAGTGGTGGCCATGCTTTCATTAGTAGAGAATGCGTCATGCAGTAGCTCCAACTGAATGATGAGCTTGATAGAGAAATTACTGGGTGGGGTTCTGTTGCCTGTGTTACGCAGGGTCCCTTCTGGTCTCAATCTGTGAATAAGATAGCTGGTTGGGGGCCTCTTGCATATTGTTGGCAGCTGAGCCCAGGGAGTCTCACTATCTTTCTTAGTGAGAAGGGTGATAGTCTGGGTTAGGGTTTTCACAGAGAAGGAGCAGTTCCCCATTACCTCTCTCGCTGCTAAACTTTCTAGCCGTAGGTTTATTTGAAAAATGGAGGAGTGGGGGGAATACCAATGAACTTTTTGGACAGTGCCCTGGTGTTCAGCCCAGGACCCACGCTCAGCTGGTGGGAGCTGGGGATGGTGCAGGGATTTTTATCAGGGAGCTATCCCAGGCCTCTGCATTCTTCTCCCTCCCTTTCTGCCCATCTCACATTCTTCCTTTTCCCACCTCCCAGCCTTTTGGTTCGAGGGAACGTCTCTGCTATTCTCTCTCTCTCTCTCTCTCTCTCTCTCTCACACACACACACACACACACACACACAC
>NW_020674474.1:1848-2329 GCF_002925995.2 Terrapene triunguis
CACACACACACACACACACACACACACACACACACACACACACACACTCATTCTGAATAACAGCTGTGAAACAAGCCAGAATCTTGTTTCTTGCATACTGCTGTTGCTTGGCAGAGCTATAACAAGCAGCAGAGGCCATGGAGCTGTATGTAGACACAGGAAGATGCATAAAGGCCCGAAAAAGTATGTTTTTTTCCCTAATGACTTTTTATTTCTTTCTTTATTTGCATAAATGCGTGGTGTAGAACAAATCACAGGACCTTTCACTTACCAGGGCTTACTTCCTACACACTGGGGTAGTAGGCCACATGCATCAAGCTTTTGGGATAGTCTTTCTAAAGACTTCTTTGGCACATTTATTTGTACACATGTCAATCAAAACTGGAGGGCAGTATTGCAGAAATTTTAAGTCTGCATTTATTTTATTTTTTATTTTTGTCTACATAATGTCTTTTCTTTTTTGTTCTGATGTGTTTGAGGG
>NW_020674475.1:0-696 GCF_002925995.2 Terrapene triunguis
TTCCCTATTCAACTTTTGCCTCCCTTTAGATGACTGGAAAGGCACAGTATCCTCGAAGGATGCTACAAAAGCTACAGCAGGGGGAAACTCGTATATAGTAAAATTCAGAGAACCTTCCCTTCACTCTCCCTCTTGCATCAGGGTAAAACCTTGGGTCACTTCTAGCAGGGGTGATGGCACAATTTATATAGTGGGGCTGCTCAGAGCCACTGAACCAAACTGTAAACCCTGTATATAATGGAAACCACTTCAAGCTACGGGGCACGGCAGCACCCCCAGCACTCCTAGTTCCAGCACCTATGACTTCTAGTTCCAAGAATCCCCATATGGTGGCTATCAGAATTTCTTGTTTTACATCTGTCAGCCTAAGATGCCATTTGCCTGCCCAAATATGGATCCTGCTGAATTTCACTGGCTGTGTCTGCATGCTTTGCAGTTACTATTCTCCACATATTTTGTGAAGAAGTATAAATACTATAGAAAGATGGTTCGTCTGCTTAGATCATTAATAATAAGGAACAGCAGAGAGCTGATCACACATCCCCTCCTTCCACCTGCCCTTAGCCTTGAATTGCTGGTTACAAGCATTCTCTACAAGAACGAGGAGTACTTGTGGCACCAACAAATTTATTTGGGCATAAGCTTTCATGGGCTAAAACCCACTTCATCGGATGCATGCAGTGGAAAATACAGTAG
>NW_020674475.1:796-2930 GCF_002925995.2 Terrapene triunguis
TAATCAATTAAGGTGGGCTATTATCAGCAGGAGAAAAAAAAAAACTTTTGTGGTGATAATCAAGATGGCCCATTTCCAACAGTTGACAAGAAGGTGTGAGTAACAGTAGGGGAAAAATTAGCATGGGGAAATAGTTTTTACTTTGTGTAATGACCCATCCACTCCCAGCCTCTATCCAAGCCTAATTTAATGGTGTCCAGTTTGCAAATTAATTCCAGTTCTGCAGTTTCTCGTTGGAGTCTCTTTTTGAAGTATTGCGACTTTTAGGTCTGTAATTGAGTGACCAGGGAGGTTGAAGTGTTCTCCGACTGGTTTTTGAATGTTATAATTCTTGATGTCTGATTTGTGTCCATTTATTCTTTTGTGTAGAGACTGTCCAGTTTGGCCAATGTACATGGCAGAGGGGCATTGCTGGCATATATCACATTGGTAGATGTGCAGGTGAACGAGCCCCTGATGGTGTGGCTGATGTGATTAGGTCCTATGATGGTGTCCCTTGAATAGATATGTGGACAGAGTTGGCAACGGGCTTTGTTGCAAGAATAAGTTCCTGGGTTAGTGTTTTTGTTGTGTGATTGCTGGTGAGTATTTGCTTCAGGTTGGGGAGCTGTCTGTAAGTGAGGACTGGCCTGTCTCCCAAGATCTGTGAGAGTGAGGGATCGTCCTTCAGGATACATTGTAGATCCTTGATGATGCGCTGGAGAGGTTTTAGTTGGCGGCTGAAGGTGATGGCTAGTGGCGTTCTGTTACTTTCTTTGTTGGGCCTGTCCTGGAGTAGGTGACTTCTGGGTATTCTTCTGGCTCTGTCAATCTGTTTCTTCACTTCAGCAGGTGGGTATTGTAGTTTTAAGAATGCTTGATAGAGATCTTGTAGGTGTTTGTCTCTGTCTGAGGGATTGGAGCAAATGCGGTTGTATCTTAGAGCTTGGCTATAGACAATGGATCGTATGATGTGGTCTGGATGAAAGCTGGAGGCATGTAGGTAAGTATAGCGGTCAGTAGGTTTCCGGTATAGGATGGTGTTTATGTGACCATCGCTTATTAGCACAGTAGTGTCCAGGAAGTGGATCTCTTGTGTGGATTGGTCCAGGCTGAGGTTGATGGTGGGATGGAAATTGTTGAAATCATGGTGGAATTCCTCAAGGCCTTCTTTTCCATGGGTCCAGATGACGAAGATGTCATCAATGTAGTGCAAGTAGAGTAGGGGCGTTAGGGGACAAGAGCTGAGGAAGCGATATTCTAAGTCAGCCATAAAATTTTTGGCATACTGTGGGGCCGTGCGGGTACCCATAGCAGTGCCGCTGACTTGAAGGTATACATTGTCCCCAAATGTGAAATAGTTGTGGGTGAGGACAAAGTCACAAATTTCAGCCACCAGGTTTGCCATGACATTATCGGGGATACTGTTCCTGACGGCTTGTAGTCCATCTTTGTGTGGAATGTTGGTGTAGACGGCTTCTACATCCATAGTGGCCAGGATGGTGTTTTCTGGAAGATCACCAATGGATTGTAGTTTCCTCAGGAAGTCAGTGGTGTCTCGAAGATAGCTAGGAGTGCTGGTAGCATAGGGCCTGAGGAGAGTCTACATAGCCAGACAATCCTGCTGTCAGGGTGCCAATGCCTGACATGATAGGGCGTCCAGGATTTCCAGGTTTATGGATCTTGGGTAGCAGATAGAGTACCCCTGGTCGGGGTTCTAGGACTATGTCTGTGCAGATTTGTTCCTGTGCTTTTTCAGGGAGTTTCTTGAGCAAATGGTATAGTTTCTTTTGGTAACCCTCAGTGGGATCAGAGGGTAATGGCCTGTAGAATATGGTGTTAGAGAGCTGCCTAGCAGCCTCTCATTCATATTCCGACCTATTCACGATGACGACAGCACCTCCTTTGTCAGCCTTTTTTATTATGATGTCAGAGTTGTTCCTGAGGCTGCGGATGGCGTTGTGTTCTGCACAGCTGAGGTTATGAGGCAAGTGATGCTGCTTTTCCACAATTTCAGCCCGTGCACGTTGGCGGAAGCACCCTATGTAGAAGGCCAGTCTGCTGTTTCGGAGGAGTCCACGCAGAATCCTTTTTTTTGTAGTGTTGGTAGGAAGGTTTCTGTGGATTAGTGTGCTGTTCAGAGGTGTGTTGGAAA
>NW_020674476.1:0-906 GCF_002925995.2 Terrapene triunguis
ATTGCTGCAAAACCGCAGCCAAGACCTGGAGTCATCACTTATCTCGAATAATTCCTTGGGAGTACAGGATGTTGACAGAGGACACTGCACCAGGCAGCCTTAAAGTATTTGCCTAGGCTCTCCACATTCACATTTGGGGTCATTCCTCCACTTCCACTTGGTCATATAGTCTCCAGCCTTTGCCATCCCATCTCTCGCTCGGTTTAGAGCATGCCAGTGTTTTTGTTCGAGGTTTGTTCCTGGAAAGAGTTGTTCTGCCGGAGCCAGGGTCTCCAAGATCATCAGCATTTCCTGCGCCAGTTGGTTACTCTGTAGCCTTCCACAGGAGGACTTTGGGGTAAGGGATTTTTGGAGGCAAAGTTTTTACTGGAATTCAGCCTCTTGGGTGGTGCAATGTGTCCATGCAACGGGCATCTTGGATCTCGCACCTGGTTTTGTCTTTCCCCTGCTAGAAAAACAGTGTGGAGAGTGTATTGGTACCGAAGAGCAGTTCCCAGAGAGAGGTAGGTAGCTCCAGGAGGCTGGGGGACCCCATTACTGTGTGTGTTTGACATGAGCTTTTCACTGCTTGTGAATAAACAGGTTTATGATGAAAAGGTCCAGGGAGAGATGGTTTTGAGGCCCCCTACAAGGACAGTGGGCAGTTTAAAGGCAGTTCTAAGGCCCCCAGGTGGGCAGCGGGCAGTTTCAAGGCCCACGCGATTGCAGTGGATGGTTTCAAGGCCCAAACAATGGCAGTGGACGGTTTCAAGGCCCCTGCGATTGCAGCAGGCAGTTTCGAGGCCCTCGGGTTGGCAGCGGGTGGTTTTGAGGCCCATGCGATGGCAGTGGATGGTTTCTAGGCCCCCGGGGAGTACAATGTGTGGTTTCAAGGCTCCCGGGATGGCAGTGGATGGTTTCTAGGCC
>NW_020674476.1:916-1622 GCF_002925995.2 Terrapene triunguis
TTCAAGGCTCCCGGGATGGCAGTGGATGGTTTCTAGGCCCCCGGGGATTACAATGTGTGGTTTCGAGGCCCCCGGGATGGCATTTTGCAGTTTCGAGGCCCCCACCCAGGATGGCAGGCAGCAGTTTTTAGGTGGTTTCCAGGCCCCTCGGTGGCATTGAGGAATAGTGTCATGTGAGGGTTACAACATGGCGTCCCGTGAGGGGTGACAGTAGGAGCTGCAAGGCCTAGTGAGAGCTTGAGAGCGAGGTAATGGTTTCACATGGTCGGGCCGAGCCTAGATTCTCTCCAGGCCTAGCCTAGAGGCCGGGGCGCTCACTCGCCATGGCAACAGCATGGGGGCAAAGGGGGCGGTAGTGGATTCGCACGAGGTGATTGGTCAGTGATGCTGTTATTCAAGCTGTTTGGTGGGCGGGTGTATCTCGCGGCTGAGGATTGGTGAGAAATGCTGTCGTTCGGCATAGGTTGCCCAATACGGTTGGTCTGCATTTTTGTCACTCAATGTGACGCGAGGGTAGGCGGGCGCAGTTTTCTGTGGCTCATTGGCCCCGCGCTCCGTCACTGAAGCGGTTTTGGGAGAGGGCGGGGGCGGGAAAAACATCAGCTTGCCGATCTCCGATTGGGTGCTTTAGCTGCCACTCCCCAGGCTCTGAGGGCGGGCGTAACTGCTCGCCCGGGGATTGGACAACCGCCTTGTCAATCCCCGT
>NW_020674477.1:0-920 GCF_002925995.2 Terrapene triunguis
TCCCCCAGGCGGCCGAGGTGCTGCAGCAGTTTCAGAAGTCCAAGGAGGCGGTGGCCCAGGCCGTCCTGCAGACAGACCAGAGCCTCACGGACAGACAGAGGGAAATTGAAGGTGACTCCAAAGCTGGGGCCTATAGTCCTGTGACCCCCATGGCCCTATGGATCTTGTGATCCCTTGGCCACAGTGTCAGCCCCCTGAACGCCATGGCCCCATAGACGCAGTGACCCCTGGTCCTCAGGGCTCCATAGATCCTGTGACTTCTGGACTCCAGAGATGCCAGGGCTGTGAGCCCCATAGATCCAGCACCCCGTAGGTGTTGTGATCCCCATGGCCCCATAGATCCAGTACCTGAAGGTAGGGACTCTGTGGCCTCGCAGGGCTGGGACGGTCCCGAAGGACCCATACATTAAGTGCCCCCAGGCCCAGTGACCGCAGTGCCCCATAGATCCGGTGACCCCAGGGCCTATAGATCCAGCGCCCCATGGATGCGGTGACTCCTGGGTGCCGATGACCCAGTGACCCTGGGCCAGGGCTCTGCATCCCGAGCCCCTGGTCCTGACCATGACCCCCACCCTCAGCGGAGCGGGCATGGGCCAAGGCAGCCAAATGGGAGGCCCAGCTGAGCCAGGAGATGCAGGCCAGGACAGAGCATCTCCTGCAAGACCAAGAGCGCAGCCACCAGGAGCACATCCGTCAGCTGACAGCCAAGATGGAGGAGGACAGGAGGCAGCTGCTGGCTGAGCAGCAAAGAGTGCTGGCCCTGAAACTGCAGGTACCTGCCCCGGGCCCACGGGGAGCTGGGACTGGGCTGCCAAAAGGGTGGAGGGAGTCTGGGAGCCAGGACTTCTGGGTTCTCTCCCCAGTTTTGGGTGGTGTCGTGGAAAGAATCACCCACGCAGTGATTTTAGTTCACAGACTCA
>NW_020674477.1:930-1582 GCF_002925995.2 Terrapene triunguis
CTAAGGGGGGTTTTCCAGGGGACACTTAAAGGAGAGCTACCATTGGTTAGTTTGCAGATAGCTGGAATTTAGAAAGTTTTATAGACAATAGCAGCAACAAGGATGATTAACTTTCTGGAAAACAATTTCTTAATACCTAGCAACTTGCCGTTATTATATTTCTAAAGCCTTGTGGTTATTATATTTCTAAAGCTGTATGTTTGCAGCGAGCAGCGGCACAGCTGCGAGGAGCGGCACCAGGAGCCGGCAAACAGGGCTGCTAACAGGGGAGTTTAAGTGGGAGTTTACAGGAGGAGGTGGAAGGGGAGGCAGGAGGGCATGTCGCGCGGTGTGTTTTGTTGTCCTAGGAGCAGCTGGCAGCGACCACAGCAGCCATGAGCCAAGCAGCAGGGGACACCATGCAGATGATTGCATGCAGCAGCTGTGGTATGTACATGGTCCTCGCTGGGGAGCCTGAACAAAGGTATGTTTGCATGAAATGTCGCCTAATAGACCTGCTAGAGGAAAAGATTAGAGGGCTCCAGATGCAGGTAGATACTATGGTAGAGTTTAGAAGGGGATTCGAGCAGCTAATGGAGCAGAAGCTGGGTGTGGCAGAAGGGGAATGCTCAGGGGTACAGGTGGAAGCACAGGCTATGGTCTGTGAGGGGGG
>NW_020674478.1:0-1801 GCF_002925995.2 Terrapene triunguis
TCAGCATTCTTTCAGTCAAATACATGACTATTGAAACAATCTTTTTAGGTCAATTACTACTTTGTTTCATCCAAGGTGAAACCTGAGATATTAAAAAATGCAGGTTTTGTTTGAATTCCTGAATGCCAGCAAGCAAGGTCAAGAGATGATACATCTTTGGAAAGTAGAAAGCAAAGTTTACAACTGTTTTTTCTTTATGTGATTCATTTTCCCATTCGGTGTTTGAGTTATAATTGAGGGAGGAAGGGAGTATGGAAATAGAAGAGAGGTTATGGAAAGACTATTCAGCTCCTGACAACCCCCAGTTCAGTCCTGCTTCTCAAACACCTTTCCTGATATCCAGTTGTCACAGGTTTAAAACTTAACACAGCAAAAATGAACTCATTTTTCCTCCCAAACACTCTTTTCTTTCTCCCCTCTCTAACAGCCACTGTCCTCCTTGTGCAATGGGATGACAACTTATCCATTCCTTCTCTCTCTTCAGTAAGTCAATCACTAAATCTTGCCAGTTTTTCCCCATTAGATTATGAAAATTGGTCCTCTTATGCAATCAGTCCAGTTTTCTCTACTCCCCTGACAAAAACCCTTAACCCATATATAATGATGTGCTATTAGCATAGCATGGGCAACAGAGCTCAGAGCATCTCACATCTTTAAGAAGTCTCAGACATTGAAGAAGGGGGAGGCGTGATAGATCCCTGAAAAACTCTGCACATGAGACTCTTAAGGAAAGAGCAGCAAGTATCCATCACGATTCACTTTGTCCTGTTGGAAAGTAGAGCTGCATCATCATCTCCAGCTATGTCATGTCATGCCATTTCATTCACAGTTGTCAATCATGACAACACTAACTACCTAATTCCTATTTCATGATTTTTCAGTATGTTTTGCAACTAGCAAGTTGTACAAATTCATTTTATTTTGATGTGTTGCTTATTATCGGGGTATATGGAGTTTTTTTTCTTTTTAATTACACAAACTATAGTGACAAATTTTCAGGTTCTGCTTCAGGCTAAGAAACCAACAGTAGTGCTCCACACTTACCATGCTAAGTCAACTAATATACTTCATGCAGCAACACAAGAAATTTTACTATGATAAAGTACATGGCATTACACATTCAACACATCAGAAGACAAGCAGCACAAGCCATTGAGTACGTGGGTGAGTTGTGCAGTCTAAATTCATTCCCAGCTCTTCTGTAACTTGTGGTATGACTTTAGACAAGTCTAGGGTTGCCAGGTGTACTTTTTTTTTACCAAAACGCCCGCTCGAAAAGGGACCCTGATGGCTCCAGTCAGCACCGTTAAAAGTCCGGTCAGTGGCACAGCGGGGCTAAGGCAGACTCTCTGCTTGCCCTGGCACCACGGAGCTCCCGGAAGTGACCAGCATTTCCCTGCGGCCCCTAGGTCCACGTGCGATCAGGGAAGTTCCACACACTGCCCCCACCCCGAGCGCCGCCCCCGCAGCTGCCATTGTCTGGAAACCACAGCCAATGGGAGCTGCAGGTAGGGTGACCAGATGTCCCGATTTTATAGGGACAGTCCCGATATTCGGGGCTTCGTCTTATATAGATGCCTATAACCCCCACCCCGTCCCGATTTTTCACACTTGCTGTCTGGTCACCCTAGCCTGCAGCGCACATTGTGAAGAGCCGCCTGGCCGTGCCTCCGCCTAGGGGCCGGACATGCCGGCCGCTTCCGGGAGCAGCGGGCAGGCAGGGAGCACCACCCGACCAGAGCCCACACCCCAAACCCCCTGCCCCAGGTCGGAACCCCCTCCTGCACCCTAACTCCCTCCC
>NW_020674478.1:1811-7347 GCF_002925995.2 Terrapene triunguis
GCCCCAGGTCGGAACCCCCTCCTGCACCCTAACTCCCTCCCAGACCCTGCACCCCACATGCCCACCCACATCCCAACCCCCTACCCCAGGTCAGAACCCTCTCCCGTACCCAAACGGGCTCCCAGAGCCCACAACCCAACCTCCTGCCACAGCCCTGACCCCTTCCCAGAGCCCACACCCCAACCCAGAGCTCCCTGCTGCACCCTGAACCCCTCATTTCTGGCCCCACCCCAGAACCCACACCCCCAGCTGGAGCCCTCACCCCTCCCACATCCCAACCCCCTGCCCCAGCCCAGTGAAAGTGAGTGAGGGTGGGGGAGGGCAAGCAACAGAGGGAGGGAGGCTGGAGTGGAGGGCAGGACCTCAGGGCGGAGGGGAGGGGCAGGGGTGTTCAGTTTTGTGCAATTAGGAAGTTGGCAACCCTAGGCAAGTCACAATGTGGATAAAAATCAATGATTTTTTGAAAAAATAAAAAAATTGATTTTTATTTAAATTGGATTTTTTAATTATTTAAATTACAATACGTTTTTCTTTTTTAAATAAACCTGTTTAAAATGATATCTGAATGTAATACAAAATATGGTAAGGCCTAAACTTCTTACAATGTGTTAAAACATTTAAAATAAAAAATATGTTGCTGCATGTTTAATTAAATTCTAGTTACTGTCCTAATGCAGCTTGACACAAATCATGAGCAAACAGTTAATTATCTAGTAAACAGAAAATGGTGAATGATATTGCTTAACACTAAAAATGTACAATTAATAAGAATCTGAAAATATTAAGCTACACAATTGCTTAAATAAATGTGTATAGTTAGTATACCCTCCAAATGTAGTGTAAAGGCACTATTTAGTTGTAAATCAACATATTTTATGGTTATGCCAACCAAAGCACCTTTTTTTAGAAAATACCTGAAGTACAAATAGAAAAGTTAAAATAGAAAATTATTTAAATCAAGGTTTTCCACTTGGTAGTTTAAATCAATCCATTCTGGCAAGTCAATCACCTCTGCACCTACAACATGGGAATAATGTACTTACTCACCTTTATAGAGTGCTTTGAGACCTTTTGTGTAAAAATGCCAAGTAAAGAGTAATTACCATTTGATAAAAACAAAATCAATATTATCTTTGCTAGAAGTTGTTCAAAGGCAGTTAATGAACAACCAAGCAAAGTACTTCAGAACATGCAACATCATCACAGCTTCGGAGAGAGCAAGCCAGTTCAAGACACTGAGTTTGGGTAAAGGTGATCAGAACTGACCATGATTAGAAAGATTACATTTACTTGAAATCCTCAGCATCAGTTTCAGCTTTTGTAGTTGCTACTTCTACTACAAAGCTAAAAACGGCATGGACTGTGTCTATTTGATTTGTGAATCCCATTGCTCCTCCTATTGTCCTGATTGGCCCAAGGATTAACAACAGTATCTTTCTAGGACAAGGGTGGGCAAACTATGGCCCCCGGATCCGGCCCACTAGCCGTTTTAATCTGGCCCTCGAGCTCCTGCTGGGGAGCAGGATTTGGAGCTTGCCCTGCTCCGGCACTCCAGCCAGGGAGCAGGGTCAGGGCCGCTCCACGCAGCTCCCGGAAGCAGCAGCATGTCCGCCCTCTGGCTCCTACGCATAGGGGCAGCCACGGGTGTCCGCTCCGCATGCTGCCCCTGCCCCAAGTTACGCCCCCACAGCTCCCATTGGCTGGGAAACATGGCCAATGGGAGCTGCAGGGGCAGCGCCTGCAGATGGGGCAGTGCACAGCAGAGCCGCCTGGACGTGCCTCCGCATAGGAGCCAGAGAGGGGACATGCTCTTGCTTCCGGGAGCTGCTTGAGATAAGCACCACTCAGAGCCTGCACCCCTGAGCCACCCCCCGTGCCCCAACTCCCTGCCCCAGCCCTGACCCCGCCCGCCTCCAAACCCCTCGGTCCCAGCCCGGAGCACACTCCTGTACCCCAAGCCCCTCATCCCCAGGCCCACCCCAGAACCTGCACCCCCAGACGGAGCCCTCACCACCACAACCCAGCCCGGAGCCCCTTCCGGTACCCTGAACTCATTTCTGGCCCCACCCTAGAGCCCGCATCTACAGCCAGAGCCCACACCCCCTCCCGCACCCCAACCTCAATTTCATGAGTATTCATGGCCCGCCATACTATTTCTATACCCAGATGTGGCCCTTGAGCCAAAAAGTTTGCCCACCCCTGTTCTACGTGATAGGTTTGACCATACAAAGGGAGCTAGACAGACAAACCACATGAAAGGAATAGAAGCACTCTATATTTACCCACACTGACAGAGGCTAGAGACTGATCTTTCTTGAAGTGTAAAAGAAAAGTCTTTTCAGTCATATGATGAAACTAGAGATCCAGATTCTTACTACATCCTGAAAGTTTTCTCCCGTTGTGAGGGAAGCCAGATTTATGAAGCTCACAACAGTTAAGCACACCACTGTTGCTCACAGTCTCATCAAGACATTGCAAGGAATTTAACAAGAAAAATCAATGCAAGACAAAGTGTACTAGTCACACTTTTGTAGGTGTGATTGGGAAGTATTCTCCAAATATATTCTATTTCTTGTTGGACAAATGTGAACAAGCCATTTTAAACTGGGTCTCTCAACTGCAGCACAAATTAATAAGCATTTGGGAAGAGATGTCTTCATGGAGAACAGGAATTGTTAAGGGGTCAAAATTAGAAGAAAGTGATGGTGTCACAGCGGAGCTCTAGCCAAACCCCCAATTACTGGATGTTTCCATTAATGTGATTGGAAAATTAAAGTTAATATTGACATTTAAATTGTAATAATCAGATTTCAGATCTATCCACATCTGTATTATCCTTCTGAGCTATCAGTTCACTTTGTGTGCAGACTTTGAAAGAATGTACTGCATCACGTCAGATAAATATGGTTGCCTTCACAGCCTAAGAGACTTCAGCACCTACATTTGGAAAATTTTGGCTTAACTTTAGGCAAATGCATATTTAGGCAACTAATAAGTGACATGTTTTTTCTAAAGGTGCTGAGGGCCACACAAATCCTACTGAAGTAAATGGGAATTGCTGGTGCTCTACACCTTTAAAAATGAGCCCATTTTCATTAAATACATATTTAGGCACCTATGTTTAATGATTTTAGCCCTATTTTTTTCTATTAAAGCTTAACTTCCCCAGAAAATGATTAGGTCACTAGACACAGGCCACCACATACTGAAGAAGTCAAATGCAGTCAATGCCCTGTCTAGAATCATTTCATGTCCCAGTAGATCAAAATCAGAGCAATGCAGCCACTTTTACAAGCGCTTTATGGAACAGCTTACCAAGTGCCATATAACAATTTACTGTTTCAAAAATTTGGTTTATAAATTTCATGAAACATGAAGTGACAAACCCTGTGTAGAATGTTTGCAGAGCTACGGAGTATTGAACATGTTCAGCCTCTTGAGCAGTGCTGGGCAACCTGTGGCCCATCACAGTAATCTGCTGGCGGGCCGTGAGACAGTGTTTACATTGACCATCTGCAGGCACGGCCGCTCGCTGCTCCCAGTAGCCGCGGTTTGCCGTTCCCGGCCAATGGGAGCTGCGGGAAGCGGTGAATGCTCCAGGGCTGGAACACCCATAGAAAAAATAGTGGGTGCTCAGCACCCACCACCCACCCGCCAATCAGCTGGGGGGAAGGAAGCAGAGTGGGGCTGGAAGAGGCCGAGCAAGGTTGGGGCCATGGGGGAAGGGGCAGAGTAGGGGCGGGGCCTCAGGCGGAGTACCCACGCGGAAAGGAGAAAGTCGGCACTGTATTCGGCAATAAATCATACCATGCAGGTTGTCCTTATTTCCTTCATCATTTATTTGGAGGGCTGCTATCAGTCCTCCCCCTTTCCAACCAGGTCCCAGCAGGCATTGCTGGGATGCTGCCACGCTCCGTTTGTCTGAGGCTTAGGGGAGGGGCTGGGAAAAAAGTGAGGATTGTTTCCCCACTGTACCAATGTGAGTCTATATCCCTATGTTCACCCTTTTTACAAGACTATGATAAATTTTCTACAAAGTATGCCTTGTAAGGTATCATTTGAAAACTCATGATTTGCTATCATTATTGTTTTAGTAAAATGTGTGATAACATTGTATGTACACTTATAAGATACTACTGTATAACATTACTGAGACATGTTCCAAGTTTAGAAAAGCAGGAACAAACCAGTTCCTCAAAGACAAAAGGCAAACTGACGCCTCTGCCAGGGATCAACAAAATCAAATGAATTATCACCTGGTTAAGTGGCCATTCTTTGCCAGGAAAAAGGGTGTGAGCGAGAAATCTACATTTTGGCAAAGAAACAGCTGGATGTTTCTGTCCCCCCAGACCTTCTGTCTCCTGAGCCTCATCTCAAAAAGTATAAATAATGGGGAACTGATGCCCCAAATCATCTCTCCCTTCATCTCTACTCATGGCATCGACAACACTTGAAGGACAAAGGAAACATCACTGGACAGGGGAGGGATCCTGGCAGAAAGGAATTCAGCCAGTAAGACTGCTAGAACATGTACTGAGAGATTTTTCCTTTGAATGCACTTAGCTTGTTAGAAGAGGCATTAGTTGAGTTTTACTTTTTATTTCTTTGTAACCAATTCTGACTTTTATGCCTCTTTACTTGTAATCACTTAAAATCTATCTTCTTATATTTAATAAACTTGTTTCATTGTTTTATCTAAACCAGTGTGCTTGGACTGAAGTGTTTGGGAAACTCCATTTAAAATGTCGGAGAAATAACAGGATTTATGCATATCATTTTCTATTAAAAAAAATGATAGACTTTATAGGAGCTTGTATTGTCCAGGAGAGGGCTCAGCAGTATACGATACACATTTCTGGGGGAAGTCTGGGTCTGCAAATTTGCAGGTGTTCTTTTGCAGTGTAATTCAAGAGTGGCTGGCTGTAGCACCCTTGCAGTATAGCTGGGAGTAATCTGCATGCTGAAGCAATAGTGAGATCAGGCCAGGAGCAGTCACTGTCCCAGCACCCCAGGTTGGAGAACTGAGGGAACACAGCTGTTCAACAGTCCAGATTGTACCCTGAGGATTCTCACACCCAGATGATAAGAGTCCCAAGCCCCTTTCCCCCAACTTCCTTAAGGGATGCCTCCCACAAAAATCTGTTCCAACTCCTGTTTACCTTTGAACCATCTTTCTTCTGTAATGAGTATGGGCACGGGCCACCTGTTGCTGGTCTGAGATAGAAAACGTTCCTTCTGCAGTACACAGGATATAAATCCCACGCCACCCAAGGCACATATAAGGCTAAGTTTCCACATACCTGGACCTGCCACTTCCCTTTGCACCATCCACTTTGTTCAGTGGAGTTCCCCTTCCCCCTCCTCACAATTCCTTAAGGAGAACCCTCCTTCTGTAGCCAGACAAGAGGACTCTACATCTAGTTGCAGTGAGTACATTCTCTCTATGAAGATATTTTAGCTAGTTTTGTCCATACATCAGTCACTCCAGTACCTTAGTCATTTTGGTTGCTCTTCAAATTACTTTTGATCATCTGCT
>NW_020674479.1:0-1448 GCF_002925995.2 Terrapene triunguis
ATTGGCCGTAGAATCTTAATGGGCAAGGTGTACATATTGATTATAACAGTCAAGCTTCAGACATACCGTATATGCTCGATCATAAGCTGGTTCATTTATAAGCCGACCCCCCCAAGATGGATAAGTAAAAATGGAAAATTTTTATAACCTGTTCATAAGCCGACCCTATAATTCAGGGGTCAGCAAACTTTGGTTCCCGGGCCATCAGGATAAGCTGCTGGTGGGCCAAGATGGTTTGTTTACCTCGAGCGTCCACAGGCACGGAGGTAAACCTAGGTAAACAGTGTCCCAGCGTGCCAGCAGCTTACCCTGACGGGCCAGGACAGCAACTGGTGGGGAAATTTTTTGGGGGGGAGAAGCTCGGAGTCAGGAGAGCAACCTCTGTGACCACCCCTAGCCCGGGACCCCCACACTCTCCCCATCCCATCCCTTCCCACCTTATCTGGGGAGAATGTCTCTGACCTGGTCGTGGCCTGCTCCAGTGGGCCAGACCGGGCGGCGCGGCCACGGCCTGCCAGCCCCAGAGCTGCAGCTGCTTCGGAGGCTGGGGGGAGAGCAGGGTGGCCAGAACTGGAGAGACTCTGGCCCCGCCTCTTCCCTTCTGTCTCTGCTGGCTGTGCTGCCTCTCTTTGCTCCCTCTGTTGGGGGGAGGGCTGTGTCCCACCTCTCCCACTCTATACCCGTTCATAAGCCGACCCCCGTCTCTGGTGCTTCCCTTTTTTTACTAAAAAAATGCGGCTTATGATTGAGTATATATGGTAATTTGTCAACAAACACATATAATATTTTTGTAAGGTATTATGAGTGCAATTTAAATTCACACCAAATGTCCTATTTGATGTTGAGAAAGAAAGCACATATTGAGACATAGTACTGGATTCCTGTGAGTGCCCATATCTCTTGCAGCAGTAGAACAGGCTTTCAGTAAATATTCTACACAAAGCTGTAAGCCATCTTTAGCCATCCTTGTAAGACTCACCATCCAAGAAGATTTAGAAGAATACTTAATCTGAGTTTTCTTTGGGAAACTCTAGAACAGTGAGGATTTCTTACTGGCAAGTTTTGTAGGATTTTTATTTTTATTTTTTTTCCCCTTAAGGGAGGATTTTACTATTCACTATGGTTATTCTGTAATTAAATATTTCATGGGGGCGTGAATGATAATAAGCAGTGTGCGCTAAGAAATATTTTTGAGTTAGACATGACTTTTCATAACTTTTCAGTGATAGAGCACTTGTAGTGACCATTCCAACTACAGATGAGAAACTTTCTAAAACCTTCCTCTTAATAGTAGTCTTTTGAGAGAGAACTGAGTTAGATTGATATGTTGGAGATGGAACAGAGGGATAGGATGAGGGAAAACCAAAACTAAAACACATACTGACTGGGTAAGAGGGCAACGTGTGTGTGTGTGTGTGTGTGTGTGTGTGTGTGTGTGTGTGTGTGTG
>NW_020674480.1:0-1286 GCF_002925995.2 Terrapene triunguis
ATGTGTGCAGAGCTTTGGCACTCTTGGAAATCAAAAGCCTCCAAGAGAACTGTAGTTATAAGGAACCAATACAGCAAGAGGTGCGTTGAAACAACACGGAGGGGCTGAGACAGACCCACCAACGCCAAGCTACTTGCAGCCAGGGCTTGAAAGTTCCAGGAGGTGGACAGAGCGCGCATACCGCAGGCATGGAAAGAGAGCATCTGGCAGTGCTCCGCTAGGGATCAATCCTGGCAGGTGCTGAGCACTCGAGCTGTGATTCAGCAAAGCACATCAGCAGGTACTGAACATTAAGCAGTAGTCTCTACTCACATGCGTAAAGCTAAGCACATGCGTAAGTGCTTTGCGGGATCTAGCCCCTGTTGCGGGGTTAGAGGTTTGCTTTGCACGTGCTGTACCTTGCTTTTCTTTTGATCGTTTCTAGGCTTGCCATGCATTTTATAAATGTCACAATATCCAATCACGAGATACGCATAAACCCGTGAAATAACAGCTAACAATTTGGACAGGTTCTCCTGGGATTAAACGTCCTGAAAGCAACTTTCAGGCACAGAACAGACTTAAAGGGACCATTTCTCAGACAGACAGACAGACACACACCGCCCCCTTTTCAGTTTCCCTCCCCACAAGCAGTTGATCTGCCTTCAACACTAACTGACATCCTCTCACCCCCCGCAAGAAGAAAGAATTGTTAATCTAAAGGAGAGGAGGACAATCCGTTGGACAAATCTTAATACTTTCATCAATCAAAATAAAATTTAACTAGATAAATTAACAAAAACGCACCCATCTTAAGCTTCCATACTCATATTTCACACAAAAGACCAACAACAACTGGACCTGGAAGTGGTTCGTTCAGTCATGCAGATCTGCCTTCAAGCCAGTGCAAGATCACGCCATGCAGTATGTTCTCCAGAGCTTTGTCCAGGTCAGTTTTCAGATGATCCAAGCAACGAAGCTTCATTCATCCTGTATATCTGATCTGATCTAATCTATGCATTTCTAACATGCCCATCGCTATACAGAACAGATTCTCTCTCCTAAGATTGGATTGGGGGGTGGGGTTTCTGTTTTTTTTACTAGAGACTGAAGTTCAGTTTACAGATGCCAGGGTCACTTTCCTTTCACTGGAAAGGGTCCCAGGTGCTGGCTGTTGATTTAATGCCTTGTGGGAAAGGTGATTCCTCCGACAGCCCAGCGCCCCCTGCTGGCCTCCTGCGCCACCCTACAGCACAGTGTCCCCTGCTGGCCTCCTGTGCCACCCTACAGCACAGCGCCCCCTGCGC
>NW_020674480.1:1296-1456 GCF_002925995.2 Terrapene triunguis
ACCCCCTGCAGGCCTCCTGTGCCACCCTACAGCACAGCGCCCCCTGCTGGCCTCCTGTGCCACCCTACAGCACAGCGCCCCCTGCGCCACCCTACAGCACAGCACCCCCTGCAGGCCTCCTGTGCCACCCTACAGCACAGCGCCCCCTGCGCCACCCTAC
>NW_020674481.1:0-820 GCF_002925995.2 Terrapene triunguis
GAAAGTGGGCTTAACCTTCCTCCCTCCTGCTTTGGGAGGGTCACCCAGCATGAATGGTTGAGCAGGTGACTGCGCTCCCAGAGTCACAAGGGTCAGGCACAGACTTGATCCTCTCTGCCCTTTCATCCATCATGAGCCACGGAGCTGGCGAGAGGGCCTTCTTGCAGCCCTGCTGTCCACTGTGGTGTTAGGGGCAACGGAGCCATCTGCAGGCAGCTGCTCCCAGGGACAGACGGAGCTTTCGGAGTGCGACAGCAGCGTCCCAGAGCAGACGTGGGCTATCTCTGGCCATATGATCACAAAAGGCAATTGCTGCACAGAATGCTATGAACTCCGGAACACAGATAGATAGATTAGATAAGATGATGTCTATAGCACGGTAGCAGGCCTGGACTCTAATTTGCTTTTTTATATATACATAAGAGAATTACGATGCAGCCCTACTATAGACACACGTGAGTACTGCTTATTATGTACAGTCTGTTGTGACTATTTATTATTGTATTGCAGTGGGCCCAGAGGCCCCGGCCCCATTGTGCTGGGCATTGCACAAATATATAACCCAAAGACCGAGCTTGCCCCCAACCTTTAGCAACGCAGTAAGGTTTGTTCCCTTTAGACTGCAGCGCTGGACACCTTAGCACCACCTACTAACTAAGCTGTTTCCATTCAGTTATTTGCAGAGCTCATTCATATCAAAGAAGGGAATGGCTACTACCCTATTGTACTCAGGTGTCACGGAGTATGGGGGGGACTCAGGGCCCTGCACCCCTGGCTTCCTGCGATTCACCATGACTCTCAGCCAGCCAGTAAAGCAGAA
>NW_020674481.1:830-1264 GCF_002925995.2 Terrapene triunguis
CTATCCTAGCCACACTCCCCTGTCAGCATTCACAGACCACTTTAAGAACAGTCCCAGTTCGTCACATCAGGTGATAACTATTTAAGGGATCCAGGATTATACAACTCCCAGAGACAGCTAGAAGTTTGGCTGTCATCGTTACCTTCCTCAGTGGTGTCCAGACCTTCAGTCTGAAGGATGAACATCGTGTCTCAGGAAGGTCCGAGCCATGCTCAAACCTTTGGGGCAGATTCTCTGCTTTGTTCCACTCAGTACAAAGGGAGCAGAAACCAGCTGCAAGTCCGCAGGTGTCAGGCGTGGCTTGTGCCTAAGCACTGGATTGCCGTAATCCAGCCCAGGGCTCAGGGAACATATGTATGATTCACTCTCAAGTACAAATTTTCTTCTCACCCTGGAAGGCTTCAGTTTAGCGCATTGAGGGCCTAAGCGGGACA
>NW_020674482.1:0-1420 GCF_002925995.2 Terrapene triunguis
ACTCTGTTGTAAACCAAGGGTAAATCTACTTTATACCAGGAGTAATGCTGGTGTGAACCAGGAGTAACTCTCGTAGATATATTGTTATAACCTGGGGTAACCCCATTATAACTAAATGGGGGAAATTGGGGGAAAGCTCCACTTAAGTCACTGGGCTGTGTGGCCTAGTGTACTGAAGAGTAGAGTTTTATTCCCAGCTCTGCTGCTGCAGGACCATGGGCAAATCACTTCCCCTCCAGGTACCTCAGTTTCCCCACCTGTAGAATGGGAATAATGATGCTGACCTCCTTTGTAAAGAATTTGAGATCTACTGATGTAAGAGCTAGTGATTACTAGTGTAGAAAATAAGAAGTGAGGATCTGGCCAGGTATTGTAAACCAGGAGTAACCTCTCTGAAATTGCAGTAAAGCCAGAGTACAGTATGTCAGAATCAAGCCAGGCATTTCTAATTGGGGGTGGGTGGGAGGTGAAAATGAAGTAAAGTTCTGTGACCCCACAATTAATTTAGCAAAACTTAAATATGTCCTTAGCTTTCATATCGCTGTAATGAACAGTATGGAAGCAGAGTCCAGGCTACAGTGTAGAGGCAGGAGTGTGGTCTGAGGTTAGGGTAGGTAGACTGACAATCAGGACTCTAGGGTGCTAATCTCAGCCCTAAGAGGCAGTGGGGGTAGGTGGTTAGTGCAGGAAAGTGGGATTCAGGACCCCTGGGTTCGCTTCCTTCCCCACTTTACCACTTCCTCACTCCAACTCTTTGTGCCCTGTTTAACCCTTTAGGAGAAATGGGGACAATTTTCATATTTACCCAGCTCTCTAATGTGTTTTAAGATCAGCGGAGGAATGACCTTCAGTCTTGTTAATATGTAGCATGCGATGAAAGTTCCCTTGGTTAGTTCCTGACTAGGGCTTCGGGCTAGCCACCCTCGGAGGATCTGTACGAGTTTAACCCCAGACATTCACTTGGGATCAGAGTTGGTCGAGAAATGGACTTTCCCTCCTGTGGGAAATTCTGAGATTTTGAAACTTGAAGCAGAATGAAAAGCCAAAATCTTGGGGATTTTTTCTTGAACAGGAACATTCCAAAATGTTTTGTTTCAGCCTTGTAGAAACATTTTGTTTGTATGAGGTTGACAAATTTTATTATATCAACTTTTGTTAGAAGTTAGAATCATAGAATATTAGGGTTGGAAGTGACCTCAGGAGGTCATCTAGTTCAATCCCCTGCTCAAAGCAGGACCAATCCCCAACTAAATCATGCCAGCCAGGGCTTTGTCAAGCCGGGCCTTAAAAACCTCTAAGGAAGGAGATTCCACCACCTCCCTAGGGAACCCATTCCAGTGCTTCACCACCCTCCTAGTGAAATAGTGTTTCCTATTGTTGGGGGCCTCTAGGCATAGCTACCAGGTAACTCGGGAGAGTG
>NW_020674482.1:1430-5854 GCF_002925995.2 Terrapene triunguis
GTTATTTGTATTTGTTGCACTGGATTTGAGACATGCTGGTCTCCTAGTGTCATTTCAGAGCTCTGAAATAAACTTGGCTTGCTTTCTCCCCTCGGTGTCTTTATTGGTGCTAAGCACACCGGGCCAACGGACCCTTTGAAGTCCGCCTCGAGCCCCTCAGGCGGTGACACTAATATCCAACCTAGACCTCCCCCACTGCAACTTGAGACCATTGCTCCTTGTTCTGTCATCTGCCACCACCGAGAACAGCCGAGCTCCATCCTCCTTGGAACCCCCCTTCAGGTAGTTGAAGGCTGCTATCAAATCCCCCCTCCCTCTTCTCTTCTGCAGACTAAATAACCCCAGTTCCCTCAGCCTCTCCTCGTAAGCCGTGTGCCCCAGCCCCCTAATAATTTCCGTTGCCCTCCGCTGGACTCTCTCCAATTTGTCCACATCCCTTCTGTAGTGGGGGGACCAAAACTGGACAATACTCCAGGTGTGGCCTCACCGGTGCCGAATAGAGGGGAATAATCACTTCCCTCGATCTGCTGGCAATGCTCCTACTAATACAGCCCAATATGCCGTTAGCCTTCTTGGCAACAAGGGCACACTGACTATAATAATAACTATAAAAGTCAACTTTTTATTACTAAATTAGAAGCTATAGTATAGTCTAACAAAATTCAAAATGAAACGTTTGGCCCTGATCACAATGAAACGTTTTGATAACTTCCTGTAGAAAATGGGGATGAAATCACTATGGCCCTGTGAAACGTTTTGATTTTGTCAAATCAGCATTTTCCAAAAAAACAGCCTTCACTATAGCTCATAGAATCATAGAACTGGAAGGGACCTCGAGAGGTCATCTAGTCCAGTCCCCTGCACTCATGGCAGGACTAAGTATTATCTAGACCATCCCTGACTGGTGTTTGTCTAACCCAGGGCCGGCTCCAGGCACCAGGCACCCAAGCTGGTGCTTGGGGCGGCACCTGGAGGGGGGTGGCGGGGCGCTCCGGCCGCGGGGGAGATCGGGGCTACAGCAGGGCTCGCCGCCCTCCCCCGGGCGCTCTGGCCGCCCTCCCCCCGGCCGCCGGTCTAACCTGCTCTTAAAAATCTCCAATGCTGGAGATTCCACCACCTCCCTAGGCAATTCATTTCAGTGCTTAGCCACCCTGACAGGAAGTTTTTCCTAATGTCCAACCTAAACCTCCCTTGCTGCATTTTAAGCCCGTTACTTCTTGTCCTAGCCTCAGAGATTAAGAAAAACAATTTCCCCCCCTCCTCCTTGTAACAACCTTTTATGTACTTGAAAACTGTTATGTCCCCTCAGTCTTCTCTTCTCCAGACTAAACAAACCCAGTTTTTTTTCAATCTTCCCTCATAAGTCATCTGCTTGCCATGGAAGGTGCTACAGGGCAGGGACTAGTTTTTGTTTTGTGTTTGTACAGCCCCTTGCACAGTGGGATCCTGCTCCATGACTGAAGCTCCTAGGCACTAGCATAATACAAATCATTAATAATGGTGATGGGACGCAGTGCAAACGCCTTACATTGTGTAAGCCTACCAGAGGCTGGGCCAGGTCAATCAGGGTTGTCCTGTCTACACACATTCCCAAAGCATGTACTCAACAAAACTGCTAGCCATGAATTTTCTCCTGTGAAAACTCTTTGCAGACTCAGTTTGTCAACTCCCCTTCATTTGCTTTCTCAACAATTACAGAGAAGGTTATTGTCACACTTCAGGGCAACTGCACCTAGATTCCCCCTCCATGGTCCCTCAAGGGCACCTGCTCTAGTCTCCCGGCTCCTCAGCCACCACCTCTCTTGGGCAGCGAGCCGCATCTCTCTCCCTCCTGACCGGGGTATTTCCAGGCTGCTCTGTTCCCTGCCTACACTGTGATATCCCCAGCACGCCAGACTATCTAACCAGGCCAGCGTCTGTGCTTTGTTTTCTCTCCGAGGGCTATGAACAGCTGTAATTGCCAGCAGTCACACGTTACCAGCTAGCTCCTTACAAGCAAGTACATTTATTGGTAAGGTGAAAGCATTATAGAGAGAGACATATCAAACCAACACGAGTTCCTATATGCATGTGTCAGCTGTTCTGTGTACAACCCTTTTCTGTGGCCCAACTTTCTTCTATTCAACTTGAATGGACTCAGCCCGTCACTTTAACATGAAATGAACCAATCAGCCCTTAAGCTCCAGGTCCTGCAGCCTTCCTGTATCCCCCTATCAGTTCCCTGGAGTCAGCTTGACCTGGGGCTGTTTCCTCTTCATCATTGCAGACCTTTCGGCCTCTCTGTTCTTTCATAGCTGGGCTTGTTTTCCTTATGGGGCCCAGCTGTGGGTTTCTTGTCTCCATGAGTGGCAGTTCTGGCAGCGGTACTGGGGTGAGGTTCAGCTTAACAGATTCTTTTGTTGCTGCCTAGGCCAGTGTCTTTTGTTCCTGTGAGGCTGGGCTGGGTTTGTCTCATACATGCCCTGATGAGGTGTGAACTGCCCCTCTGCTCTTGGAGAGTTTTTGCCTGGGCTTATTTTAAGCCATGAGGATACATTTTCAGCCTCACAACTACATACATGAAATTATAACCTATAACATTACTGTAACAACAATGCTCAGTGCATCATGAGCCTTCTGAAGACACCCGACATGACAAACTTTGCATTGGATACCACACAATCATTTTACAAGGATGAACATAGGGGTGCTGGGTTTTCCCCCAAGGTACAGACATCACAAGAGGCGAATCTTATAATTTCATATACAATGTTGCCACACATATTTTACCAGGACGATGCTGACTAGCAAATCATGAGTTTTCAAATTGTTCAAGACATGCCATGTACAAAATGGTTACGATAGCGTGTAGGGTGTGATCACAAGGGCATATTCTGTCACGGTGGGGCACTGACGCACCCCACACATTGAGAAACGCGGGACTAAGGGTGTTGGTGAGTAGCTGGAGGACTAGAGCAGAAAGGGTATTGTGCTGCAAAGCGGAGGCTGTGCGATCCAATGGGGAGTAGGAACCAGGAGAGCTGGGTTATTCCTAGCTCATCTGGAGACCTCAGGAAAGTTTCTTCCCTTCTCAGTGCGTCAGTTTTTCTCTGTAAATTGAGATAACAATGTTGATCCCTTTTGGAAAGCGCATGGAGATCTGTGGATAAAAAATGCTGTGCAAGAGCGAACCGTACTTGAAAGACAGAAAGAAATTACATGAATTGTTCTGATCCCTTGATTATTTTTAGTGGTCGGAGTCATTTCTGAATTCCAAGGGCAAGAGGTGCTGTTTCAATGAAACCTAAATAACAAAGTTCCTGCTTTAATCTGCTTCTTAGCAGTGAAAGATCTACAGAGCTCCGACATCCTTTGTGGCTTCATTGGGACAATTCATCTCCACCGCCTGAACCAACATTCAGCGGCAGCATGCCAGGAATCAGTGATCAGTTGGTAAGGCCAGGCCTGCCATGTGCTCGTGTGTAAACATGGAGTTCTCTGGCTGGACTGGCAGACGTAGCACTGGGGCATGAAGATGAAAGATGAACTAGATTTGACCTGGTCTAGGTGTTCACTTGACACCTTCTCCCCAGCCCCCATGTGTACGGATAATGCTGGTGTTTGTTGGTTGTGTTTGCTTTTAAAAGGTCACTTTCGCTATTGGTGCCTTTAAGGCAGAGGGGGTTGGTGCGTCAGAGGAATAGCTCTGTCTCTCTGTGTGAAAGAAGTTTCTGATGCTCAAATCTGCAGTTGGAAACCTCAAGCATTGGAACTATGGCCCAAGTGGGTCCTGACCCTCTCTTCGGTGTGTTACATTGTGACTTAACATGGAAGTTGTAATATGTTAACTTGGCAAAGAGACACTTTAAAAAGTCCAAGACATTGTTGGTTTCTCTACATCTGTAAAATGAGGATAATGCTACTGAGCTGCTCTGTAAAGTGCTTTGAGATCTACTCATGACAGCACTAGACATTATTATTACACAGCATCAGCATGGGTCCGTCTGGCTCCCCAGCACCACAGCACACATGAGGCTCAGTGCACTTATCCTGACCACCCTACAGGGGTGATGCGAGGGTCAGTTAGCAGAGGGAGTGCAGGGGGAGGGCTTGCTTTGTGCACATGATGCTACTTGATTTCCTTCTAGTCCCTGGCGCTCCCCTCCCAGCCTGGTTCCCGTGAGCTTCCTACCGCACAAGCCCATCACTGAGCCCTCAGTGCGCTCTGGAGATGAAAACTGCTCTAAGGATGTCACTGCGAGGCCATCCCCACTCCGGCAAACCCCCATTGAACTCAAGGGCTGCAGGGTCTCGAACTTTCCTCTGGGTTCTTAGTGCCATGGGCAGGTTATGCAGAGAGTCAGCGCAGCCCTGGGAGCAGGAAGATTTGGGGAGGAGCCCACGCTGGAGCCTGGCTATTAACCAGCTGATCTACTGTTTTCCCT
>NW_020674483.1:0-897 GCF_002925995.2 Terrapene triunguis
GTGCTTGCGAGTCCATACGTCTAGGGAGTCAAAGGATGATTTAAAAAGAGTTTGTCTTCAAGATCTGAATCAAAGTCCATGGGAACCCTTCCATGCACATTCGTGGATCAAGCCCAAAAGAGTACCAATGACTAGCTATAGTTCCATATTTGCTGCCCTAGTGGAAAAGGGAATAAGCCTAATGTCTGCATTTCCCTTGTGTGGTCTCATCTCTTACTGAATATGGGCCAAAAATCTTGGTAGAGCTTCTGATTAAAGAGGAGCAGAATATAGGTCAACGCCATATGTTTTCTGGCCTGTCCTCTGAGACTAAATGTGTTTATAAAGGCAAGTTTTTAAAAGGACTCTGGTTTTGCACATGCACAAAGCAGTTTTTATGCACACAAGCAAATATTTCCATACACAAATGGATTATTAAACACTTCTACCTGACACTCACACACAACTGTGGGCTCTTTGTGCAGACACGTGCCATGACAATTGTACATGTATACAAAATGAGTAACTGACTACATATTTGCATTAGTATTTTCATGCTGGAAGTGTTCACAGGGCCATCTTGAGATCTCTCTGGGGCAGTAAGTTGGAAGGTCATCAATCAGAGATCAGAAATGATATCATGTGACTTATACAACAAATCACACAGCACAAATATCAAATATCAAATATTGCATAGTCACATAGACTCATAGGCCTGGTCTACACTAGGAGTTTATGTCGAATTTAGCGCCGTTACATCGAATTAACTCTGCACCTGTCCACACCATGAAGCTATTTAGTTAGACATAGAGGTCTCTTAAATTCGACTTCTGTACTCCTCCCCAACGAGGGGAGTAGCGCTAAATTCGACATGGCCATATCGAATTAGGCTAGGTGTGGATGGAAATCGACGCTAAT
>NW_020674483.1:907-6035 GCF_002925995.2 Terrapene triunguis
TCCTTTTCCTGTCTGGGCAGTTTGAATCTCATTTCCTGTTTGGACATTGTGGCGAGCTCAGCCGCACTGGCAACGATGCAGAGCTCTCCAGCAGAGATGGCCATGCAATCGCAGACTAGAAAGAGGGCCCCAGCATGGACTGATCGGGAAGTCTTGGATCTGATCGCTGTGTGGGGCGATGAGTCTGTGCTTTCCGAGCTGCGATCGAAAAGACGGAATGCAAAGATCTACGAGAAGATCTCTAAAGCCATGGCAGAGAGAGGATACAGCCGGGATGCAACGCAGTGCCACGTGAAAATCAAGGAGCTGAGACAAGGCTACCAGAAGACCAAAGAGGCAAACGGACGCTCCGGATCCCAGCCCCACACATCCCGTTTCTATGAGGCACTGCATTCCATCCTAGGTGCGGCCGCCACCACTACCCCACCACTGACCGTGGACTCTGAGGATGGGATATTGTCGACGGCTGGTTCCTCGGACATGGTAGCGGACGGGGAAGATGAGGAAGGAGATGAGGAGGACGAGGCAGTCGACAGCGCTTACAACGCTGATTTCCCCAACAGCCAAGATCTCTTCATCACCCTTACAGAGATCCCCTACCAACCGTCCCCAGGCGTTAACCCGGACACAGACTCAGGGGAAGGATCAGCCAGTAAGTGTTTTAAACACGTAAACATTTATTTTTCACAGAACAGGAATATTAAGAATGGGTTTTTCATGATTACTTTGCCCTAGGCGCTTAACTGTTCACTCCCTGGCAGTGCAACTACTTAAAAAAAATCTAACAATGTCCGGTGTAGCATGATTGTTCTGCCCAAGCCGCTCTACTGTTTAGTCCCTGCCAGTGCAGCTACAGTAAAATCCGGTCTATATGTCCGGGGATAGAGCTGAAATCCTCCATTGACATCTCCACGAAGCTCTCCTGGAGGTAATTGGAAAGCCTTTGCATCAGGTTCCTGGGGAGAGCGGCCTTATTGGGTCCTCCGTAGTAGGAAACATTTCTGTGCCAGGAGAGAAGCAAGTACTCCGGGATCATTGCCCTGCAGAGCATGGCGGCATACGGCTCTGGTCTTTGCAGGCTTTCCCGAAGCATCCTTTCTTTTTCCGTCTTGGAAATCCTCATCAGAGTGATGTCGCTCATGATGACCTGCTTTGAATTAGGTAGGGGAATGTTAGTATTGGGACTGCTTGCCTGTTCCTTTACAGAACTGTAACTGGCGGTTTACAGCCACGCGGTGGAGGCGGGAGAGGGGCAGCATACAGGGATCTTTCCCTGGGACAGCCGCGAGGGGGTGGGACAGGGGCAGAGTTCATGCTTGCCGGATTGCTGGCAGCAGGGACTGGCATTGCTTTCAGTGTGAAAGGAGGCCAGTGCAACTATCAAAGTTTTAAGCAGCTACAAGTCTACGGCTTACCATGTCTGCCTGCTACACAAATTCCGGTGTCCTGCCCCGCTTCTCTGATCTGCACTGCAAGACCCCAGGCACTGAATGCGAAGGCTGAAAATTCAACCTTGTCCTGAGTGCGCATGTGATAGGTGCTGTGCATGGTCTTGTTCACAGAGAAAGACTATGTTCTTTGTTCACAACAAAATTTATCTTTCTGAGGAATTCACTCCCTTTTTCCCATTCCCAGAGCAGCGACTGTCTCACAACCTAGCCTGGCATCACACTCCCAGAGGCTAGCGCAGATGAGGCGTAGGAAGAAGAGGACACGGGAGGACATGCCCAGGCAGCCCAGCAGACACAGTGGAGGGAGAACTTGTCCCAAATGCACCGATCACACATGGAACGGGAGGAGAGGTAGCGGCAGGAAGACCAGCAGGCGACTCAAACGCTGCTTGGACTAATGAGGGAGCAATCGGACACGCTCTGGCGCCTTGTGGATGTTCTGCAGGACCGGAGGCAGGAGGACAGAGCCCCGCTGCAGTCTATCTGTAACCGCCCTCCCCCGCCACCAAGTCCCATACCCCCCTCACCCAAAGTACAAAGAAGGAGGGGCAGCAGAGTCCGTGAAAACTCTCACTCCACCCCTGCAGAGTGCTCTAGTAATAGAAGGCTCTCATTCCCCAAATTTTGACAAGTCCTTTCCTTCCCGCCTCACCGAAGCCCCCGTCCAAGTTTCACCCCCCAGTTTCATGTGTAGTTGCTAATAAAAAATACGTTTCTGTTCATTACTGTTTCCATCATGTTCTTTACAGGAGAGTCTGTCTGAAGGGGGGGAAGGGGGTTGGTAATTGGACAGGACAGCAGCAGGGCACACACACATTGCAGTCACTAGTTACCCTGGTCAGTCTGGGAGATGGTTTTAGTGTTCTGTGGGGGGTGCTCTGTGACTTTGTGGTGGGGGAGTGCAGTTATGCAGCGGTCCTTATCCTGGATCACAGAGCCACGCAGCAGGGGATCTGTAACCCTCCTCCCCCTGCCACAAAGTCACATAGCCCCCCCACACACAGAGTCCCGAACAGGATGGGTGGCAGGATCCATTGAAACCACCAGTCCACCACTGCGGAGCCTGTCATTCCTGGAGTTTAGAAGCGTCATTTGCATCACTACACTACACCCGCTCCCCACCACAGTCTGCATCCCAGGTTCAAAACTTTCCCGCGAAAACAGTAATAAAGAAAATGGTGTTCAGTAACAAAATTCAAGTCATTTTATTTTTAAACGTGTTTTGGAAGGGGGGAACGGGGTATGTAACTGGAGGGGATACTGAACATTTAATGGGTAAAGAAACGGGGGCAGGTTCAGCTTCTCTGTACACAAACTGAAAAGTCACAGGTTACCCTGCTCACTCAGGAACCTAGCTTTCAAAGCCTCCCGGATGCACAGCGCGTCCTGCTGGGCTCTTCTAATCGCACGGCTGTCTGGCTGGGCGTAATCAGCAGCCAGGCTATTTGCCTCAACCTCCCACCCCGCCATAAAGGTCTCCCTCTTGCTCTCACAGAGATTGTGGAGCACACAGCAAGCTGCAATAACAATGGGGATATTGGTTTCGCTGAGATCACAGCGAGTCAGTAAGCTTCTCCAACAACAACAACCCCCACGGTAGATTTGCCCACACCAAAGTGGTTCGCGACTGACCGGTAGCTGTCCGGCGTTGCAAGCTTCCAGAGGGCTATGGCCACTCGCTTCTGGACAGTCAGGGCTGCTCGCATCCGGGTGTCACTGCGCTTCAGGGCAGGGGACAGCAACTCACAAAGTTCGAGGAAAGTCCCCTTCTGCATTCGAAAGTTTCGCAGCCACTGGGATTCATCCCAGACCTGCAGCACTATGCGGTCCCACCAGTCCGTGCTTGTTTCCCGGGCCCAGAATCGCCGTTCCACAATATCCACATGACCCATTGCCACCGTGATGTCCTGGGCGCTGGGTCTCGTGGTTTCTGACAGCTCTGTGCTACTCTCCGACTTCAGGCCCTCACGGCGGTGCCGTAGCCTCCTCGCCTGATTTCTCTGCATCTGCCTCAGGGAAAGGTGTATGATAAGCTGCGAGGCGTTGAGAACGGCCACAACTGCAGCGATGGTCGCAGCGTGATCCATGATCGCAGTGCTGTGGCGTCCGTGCTGTCACTGACCAGAAAAGTGCGCGAACTGATTTCCCGCCGGCGCTTTCAGGGAGGGAGGGAGGGCGTTAGTGACGGACGGATGACGACAGTTACCCAAAAACACCCTCGACACATTTTTTTACCCAGAAGGCATTGGCGGCTCGACCCAGAATTCCAATGGGCAGCGGGGACTGCGGGAACTGTGGGATAGCTGCCCACAGTGCACTGCTTCCAATGTCGACGCTTGCCCCGTTAGTGTGGACTCACGAAGTCGAATTACTGTCCTTAGGGTGGACACACACGTTCGACTTTGCAATATCGATTCCACATATTTGATTTAAGTGAAATCAAACTACACTCGTATTGTAGACATACCCTAAGTATAATGCACGAGAGAACAGATAGATACAGTCAGATTGATGTGGAAGGAACTCCCTGTCAACAGCCACAAAGCCACTGTGGCGGGGTGTACAAACCCTGCACTGGAACTGATAGGGTTAAGGAGCAACTCTGCGCTCAAGCCACCGCGCCTAGCCACGGGTGTAGAACGTGCTCCAGCTGGAGGCATTGCTTTAAAGGTAGCCAGACAGCCCAGAAGGATCTTGACAGGGCCAGGAGAAAGACCTGCCCTGAGAGCTTCTGGAGAAAGGCGCTGCAGAGATCTCCTCCCAGAGATAAAGAGCCTATCCCCTGAGCCCAGACAGGCTGACCATTCAATTATTATTTTTTCCTTTCCTATTGTGAGAAAAACTGTAAGACTTTGGCAAAAGAGAGGGTGGTAGGAAGTGGGCCAGGGAGGCATGCCTGGGTTCTGGACATTTGTACCTCTTACAGGGCTGTGGGCTGGAGCCCATTGGAGTGGGAGGGGCTGGACTCCCCTATCAACTCCTCTTGTTAGGAGGGGCATGCACACTAGACACTAGGGGCACTACTGCTAAACTCTCCCTGGGGGAAGGAAGGGAAGGGTAACGACATCTGAAAACCCCCACCTGAGAATGGACACCGGCAGGGTCAATAGATGGACCTCATATCTTCTCTGGCACCCTGTCCCACTGGGGAGAGATATGACTGATCGGTGACCTGAGCAGAGGGTCGGATGGATGCTCATCAAAAGGCAATACCCCACATGGCGTGATGGTGGCCCAGGGGCAAGATCAGAGTTGTGGTGAACAGATACCTAATCCACTAACACGTAGGCAACACTACCATCGACACCATCTATCATAGCCAGCTCATTATCTTCCTTCTAATCCCTCCTTAAAACTCTCCTCTGACATGGTAACTACAGAAAACTTGCCAACAGTTAAGCTGCTGGTGTACCGAGACCACTGCCTATCATACTGACAAGTATTGTCTCAATGTTTCCTTGGGCTCCCCCCATCGGTCTATATTTATCTCATCTCATACTTAGATTGCCAGCTCTTAGAGTCACGGGCCACCTTTTTTCTCCGTGTTTGTACAGCACCGAGCACAATGGAGTCCTGGTTCATGAATGGGGCTCCTAGGTGCTGCCACAATAAAAATAAATACATGTACTAATCAGCGTAGGAAGCTCTGAGCCTCCAGAAAGCCATCCGTTACGGGA
>NW_020674484.1:0-1619 GCF_002925995.2 Terrapene triunguis
AGAAGATGGTAGAACATCATGTTTAAAAAACACTGTTGCTGCTACAGAGGTTTCAGTTCTACTGTGGACAGGGCCTAAATACTAAGGAGTCAGCAAAGGCAACAGTTCTTAGGATTACAAAAAAAGGTCTGTTCTTAACTTGGGTTAGCTAACCTGCGTGAGCTCATGGGTTACAATAGCAGTGAAGACATGGCAACTGAGCTTGTACCTCAGGTTAGCAGCTTGCGCTAAAGCCCACAGGTATAGAGGAGCCAGGGCTTACAGTCAGTCTTAATAAAATTCAGCTGCCGCTAACTCCAAGGTAGTTTCTATAAAGTAGTGACCACCTTCTCACTGGGCTGCCATCACTTGGCCATCTTATGTTTATATAGTCCAGCCCTTTCACCTCAGTCCTATTTCGTACTTTTCATTACACTTACAGTTCCTCAGCCCCTCCTTTTAAACCACCACTCCAGGAACAACTAACACAGTCACAGGATGGCACCTGCATGTCTTCAGGGGTTCATACAGCTGTTGGAGACAATCTCTTCTAATGGTGAAAACCTCTCTTTGGTTTCAGTTGCCTCTTCTCCCAGAAAATCCAGAGGGAGCAGAGATGGTCTGAACCAAAATTGTGGATCAGAGCACCCTTCAACTTTGTGTACATTATGAATTTGGATCCCAATCCAAAAGTGCCTGTGAGGATATGTGAGCTGTTTCTTTAAGAGCCCAGTTCAACAAATTGCTTAAGAACGTGCGTAACTTCAACCAACTACCTAGTCCTGTTAAAGTTACATGTGTTTAATACCTTGCTGAATCTGAGCCAGAAGGGAGAAGCAGAGAGGGACGGTGTAGCTTTAGAGCTTATACTGTTCTGAATAACATTCCCTGTTCAGTGTTAGAAGCCAGCAACTTTCTGGGATTCTTTACCGTTGTCACCGGACAATGCTGGGCATGTATTTCTATAACAGGCCTAATCACAACCCAGATCTGAGCTCTCCCCGTTCGCTGTGTTCTAAATCCACATCCAGACATTGTGGCCTACGCGCATCTCTGCAATGGAGAAGTAAGTACCATTCTAGCGCCTCATTTTAGAAAACCTTCGCCTCTTAGTTGTTCCCAGCAGTGACAGAAACGTACCTTTTTCTTTATCCAGCTGAGCTCGCAGATTCTCTAGATGAAGAAAAATAAGACAGGGATGAGATCTCATGCACACCAGTTCTCATAGCACTATTCCAGGTGTGCTGTCAGCGCCAAATCCTGAGTATAAAGCAGTTTGAATTTGTGCAAAATGTCACAATCTCACACCGATCTGGCCTCCCGTCATCATTCATCATATCCAACAACGGCATTGCACACCCTTCAGCCCTGTCACCAGGAGGGACAAAATCACCCCAGCACACCGGGTTCTCTAACTTTCCAGAGATATGCAAAGGGGCACATGCCATGACCCTACCTGGGGCCACCTGTGGGGCCACCCCAGAGATTCATGGATTTGCAGGACTGAGCCAGATTTTGGAACTTCGCTACATGGTGCCTGGCGTGATGCCATCACCCATGGTCACTCTGGCTGGTGCAACAATCCCTAGTAGGCTGTGTGTGTGTGTGTGTGTGTGTGTGTGTGTGTGTGTGTGTGTGTG
>NW_020674484.1:1629-3510 GCF_002925995.2 Terrapene triunguis
TGTGTGTGTGTGTGTGTGTGTGTGTGTGTGTGTGTGTGTGTGTGTGTCTTTTCCTGCTGGTCTTTGTAGCACTGTGGTAGTAGCATGATTGTCTCTAGTTAGAGGGGACGGAAGCCAAAATTTGGAACAACCCTCCTCCCACCACCCCCAAGTACACCCCATGGCTCCCTTCCTCCCAGCTCCCACCGACTGCTCTGTTATATCACCTCCCAAAATTGTGGATACCCCTCTCTGCCCCTTCATGTACAGCAAACACATTCAGTTCCCAGAACCCTTTGCACTGGCTGCAGTGAGACTTCACAGGACTCAGGAGCGGACGGAGACTCATAGGTGCCAACAAGGCATGACAGAGTAGAACCAAGGGCAGACACACTTCTGCACGAGGAATCAGCTGGCAGAGTTTTTGTAGCTGAAGATGGTTCAGGAGTGGTGAGGAAGAAAGCTAAGGTCCAGTGAGAGACGTGGTGGGGACCCATAAATGACAAAAAACAGATGAGAAAGAGTGAGATGGGGAGGGGGACAGAGGCAAAGGAGCAACAGCGTAAGGGGCACCATGAACCAGAGAATGGGGTAGAAGAGAGACACAATGGGTCCCTGGGGAGACAGGACTGGAGACATCACCCACAAGGTCACTTTGTTTTACCTTTGAACATGGCCAGCACCCCCATTACAAGGTGATTATTTTCAGAGAAGTCGCTGACTCTCTTCTTCAGCACGGGAGAAACGGGCTCTGGAGTTGGGACCTTCACACACTCGCATCTAGGAAAACACACATATCCTGAGGTCTGGTCTACACCTAAAACTTAGGTCAACCTATCTTCATCACTCAGGGCTGTGAAAAATTTCACGCCCTGTGCAATGCAGTTAGGTTGACCTATCCCCCACTGTGGATGCAGAGAGATTGATGGAAGAATTCTTCCGTCAACCTCGCTACTGCCTCGTGAGGGGCTGAATTTACTACAGTGATGGAAACCCTCTTCCGTTGCTTTACTTAGTGTCTATGCTCCAGCAGTGCTGCAGCAGCGCTTGTAGTGTAGACACACCCTGAAGCGCGTTCACCTAGCTGTCTAATCCCAAACTCTCCATCCGCCCAGAAAGAATAAGGACCTCAGCCTGCTGAGCCCCATCAACACCCTAACAGGGACAAGTTCATCTAATCCGCATGGCAATTATAGAAATAGGAAGGGCAGCAATTATACTGGTTAGCAAGTACAAATGAGAACCTTACTACCCCCCTTTGAACTATTATTGTTATTCAGATTACAGAGGTGTCCAGATAAAATCAGGGCCCCTTTGGGTTGGAAGCAGCACAAACTCACAGCAAGAGAGAATCCCTTTCTTGAAGGGTTTAGAATCTAACTAGGGGCTTGTCTACACTTACCGGAGGGTCCGGCAGCAGGCAATCGGTTTTCTGGGATCGACTTATCGCGTCTAGTGAAGACGCGATAAAATCGATCCCTGATCGCTCTGCCGTCGACTCCGGAAATCCACCGCGGCAAGAGGCGGCAGCGGAGTCGACGGCAGCGCGGCAGCGGTCGACTTTCCCCCGTCCTCACAGCCAGGTAAGTCGACCTAAAATACGCAACTTCAGCTACGGTATTCATGTAGCTGAAGTTGCGTATCTTAGGTCGGACCCCCGCTGTAGTGTAGACCTAGCCTAGACAAAAGCACAGGGAGGGGAAGTGACTGCCCAAGGTCACCCAGAAGGTCAGTAGCAGAGCTAGGACTAGAACTCGGCTCTCCCAATGCCTGGTTTAGTGCCCTGTCCACTGGGGAGTTAACACCTCATTTTACACAAGGAGAAAGAAAGGTACTTAGAGGCTGAAAGCCTGAGTTTTCAGAGCAGCCACAACTCTCACTGACTTCAACTGGCTGTAGGGG
>NW_020674485.1:0-927 GCF_002925995.2 Terrapene triunguis
CCCCTTCCTGTTGGAATTTAAGAGGAATCAGGTATTCAGATCCCGGAACAGGGGGGCTGGCGATATCGGTCAGGGATCCTAGCAACCTCCAAGGGAGGGAACCGAAAGCTGCGTGAGAAACGGGGGCGGGGAGGCGGAGGGGAAACCTAGCTGGAAAGCACCTAACGCTCCTCTGCCATGCCAGCGGCAGCGACCTGCCCAGCAGGTGAGTGGCAGAACCCAGAACAGAATTCAGGTTACCTGAGTCCTAGCCCTGTCCTCTCACTGCTGTCTGCTGAGTCCCTCTGCCCCATTGAGCTGACCTAGCGTGGAAACGCAAGGTGCTTTCTTGACCTGGCTGCCTGGTAACATGTTTTTCTCTAGCCTGTGGGGAGGGTTGGATGCTGGCTAAATGCAGCTGCTTCTGGGGTGGAAGAGAGCAACTTGCTCCCGCACACACAGTGGGCGGGGGGACTGAGGATGCAGGGGTGAGCCTCTCTGAGTTAGGGGCTCCTTGATTCCCATGTACGCTGCATGACTGCCCCGTGCGGCACAGCACGGCCGCTGGGCATTTCATCCCGAGGAAGGCTGGACAGTGTGGTGGTTACGGCTCTAGCATGGGCCTTGGGTGGCCATGTGGTTCAGTGGGCAGGGGACTGGCTGTTTGGGTGTAAAAGACCTGGGTTCTAGACCCAGCTCTGCCCCAAACCCCTGTGAGATGCGGGCAAGTCACTTAGGGTCAGATTTTTCAAGGTATTTAGGATGCCTAATTCCTATTGAAATCAACGGGAATTGGGTACTTAAATACCTTGAAAAATCTAGCCCTTATCTTCTCCCGGCCTCCATTTCCCACCTGTAAAGTGGAGATAATAGCGTTGTCCTGCCCTGAAGGGTATCACATTGTGTGTGTGTGTGTGTGTGTGTGTGTGTGTGTGTGTGTGTGTGTGT
>NW_020674485.1:937-1360 GCF_002925995.2 Terrapene triunguis
TGTGTGTGTGTGTGTGTGTGTGTGTGTGTGTGTGTGTGTGTGTGTGTTGGGTGTGTGGCAGGGGTGTTAGATAAATTCCTTAGCTAGACAGATCAGAGCAGCCGGGGTAGACCCCAAATATCCACACACATCCAGCTCCTTTGTCCGGCCCAGAAGAATCGCTGTTAGCAGTACAGGGCCTAGGACACAGAATCCAGTCATTCTGATTCCATCTAGCAGAGAGCAGTGGTAGGCACGGACACTCCCCTCTCCCCCAACCCCACATCACCTCCTATTATTACGGGGATGCTGGCAAGATAATAAATTGATATAGTGTTAAAAATAAAATGAACTCTTCTCTTCTCTCTTCCCCTCTTCCCCTCTCCCCCCCCCCCCCGCGGTTGTGGTGCACTGGGATGACTAATTATACAAACCTCAAGGGCT
>NW_020674486.1:0-827 GCF_002925995.2 Terrapene triunguis
TCAGGGACTCTCTCCAGATCTCCTGCAAAACCTCCGGATTCAGTTTTAGTGATTATAGGATGACCTGGTACGGAAGCACGCCTGGAAAGGGCCTGGAATGGGCACCAACCATTAGCTATTGGGCCAGAGATACAAAAAATTACGCTGCTTCAGTGAAAGGCTGATTCACCATCTCCAGGGACAATCCCAACAACTTCTTGTACTTGCATATAACTAACCTTAGACCCGAGGATCCTGCTGAGTATTACTGCATGTTGGACACAATGTGCACAAGGCACTCGGAGCTCTATTGCCTTGGCCACATGCATCGTGTCCTTCTTCTGGTGGCTTGTCCAGAAAAGCAGGACAAGAGCTCACTACTGCTACCCTCTGAGGGAGTTGCTGGGTTGAGATCAGCTGGTAGAAGGAGGCAATAGCCCAAGAATCTGGGACTTCAAGCCCCTAGAGTGACCTCTTACCTTTATAGACCCCCCCCCCCATCATACACAGCTATTTTAAAGTTTAGCGTGATAGTAAAGAGACCCCTTGTCAACCCTTCACCACCCAAGAGAGAGCCGACAGCATTTGTCATTAACGATTTATTTCTCCTCTCCCGGCTCCCAAACTGCTTCTCCTCCCTACTGCCGCCAGCCACCTTCACGTTCTCCCTCTTCTCTCCCCGGCTCTGCTCACTTGATTGCAGCAGCTCAGCGGATGGTCCAGCTTTACTCTTTCACTTCCATTCTTCTTCACTTCTTTGGGGGGCTGCATTGGCCATTGAGCAGGCTGATGGAAATACCTGAGTGCTCTCTCTAGGCCAGGGGGCTGAAACACGCGGCCTGCGGGGC
>NW_020674486.1:927-1365 GCF_002925995.2 Terrapene triunguis
CCTGCCCTGAGCCTCCTGCCTGCACCTCAACCCCCTGCTGCACCCCAACTCCCTGCCCTCAGCCCCCTGCCGCATCCCACATCCTTCCTGTACCCCAACTCCCTATCCTGAGCCCCCTTCTGCACCCCCCACCCCTTCTGCACCCCAACCCCCTGCCCAGAGTCCCCTACTGCACCCTGCACCCCGACCCCCTGCCCTGAGCCCCCTGCACCTCAACTCCCGCCCTGAGCCCCTGCCATACCCCTGCTGCCCCCTCTGGGGGCAGGGTTGGGGACAGTGAGGGTGGGTGTCAGCGATGCGGCCCTCGGGCCAATGAACTAGTCCTCAGGCGGCCCTCATGGTCATTTGAGTTTGAGACCCCTGGTCTAGGCTCACAGGCGCAGCAGCTAAAGCCAAGCCTCCACTCCTGACACTCCAGGCTAATCTCCCCCTGCTCTC
>NW_020674487.1:0-639 GCF_002925995.2 Terrapene triunguis
AGAGCAAGAGCCATGATGCCCTTCGCATGGAGACTGCTGAAGCCATCGAACGAGCGGCTGTGTCCGCTGCATCCGAAGTCGCCTGGAGAGCTGCTTTGGCCGCAGCCGCACCCTCGTCGACGAAAGCCCGGAACTCCTTCTTGTCCTTGTCTTGAAAGAGGGGTTCGAACTTGGGGACGGAACCCCAGAGATTAAAATCATAACGGCTCAGCAGTGCCTGGTGGTTGGCCACTCTGAGCTGCAAGCTCGCAGAGGAATAAACCTTTTTTCCAAAGGAATCAAGTCTCCGAGCGTCCTTGTCCTCTGGTGTGGTCACGGACTGGCCATTCCACTCGTGGTGAACCAACTCTACCACCAAAGAATTCGGAGCTGGGTGGGTGTGCTACCATTTAGGCAAACTAGGCGGTTGCCTAGAGCGCCAAGATTTGGGGGTGCCAAAAAGCGGTGCCCCCAATTTTTTTTTACAGCGTTCCTGGGCTGGGCTGCCGGTGGAGCGCTGACATGTGCGGCTCAGACTCCCTCTCCCAGCGCAGCGGCCGCTCCATTTCTCCCGCCTCCCAGGCTTGTGGCGCCAATCAGCTGTTTGGCGCCGCAAGCCTGGGAGGGGAGGAGAATTAGAGCGGGGGCGGCGTGCTCGGG
>NW_020674487.1:739-1774 GCF_002925995.2 Terrapene triunguis
GGGGGGGGGGGGGGCGCAAGGTGGAAGTTTCGCCTAGGGCACGAAAGTTCCTTGCACCGGCCCTGGGTGTATAGGTACTCGTGACCCCTTGTGGGAACGAAATACTTCCTTTCAGCCTTCTTGGAAATGGGGCCAAGGGAGGCCGGGGTCTGCCAGAGGCTGGTGGTGATGTTGGCCACCCCCTGCTGGAACGGGAGGGCCACACGCCCCGGTGCCGAGGAGGCGAGGACATTAAACAGTGTGTCAGAGGGCTCCTCCATCTCCTCGGCCTGGACCTCGAGATTTGCTGCCACCCTCCTAAGCAGCTCCTGGTGTGCCTTAAAGTTCTCCTGAGAGGCCGGAGACGGTAGCGCGACCGAATCGCCTGGTGCCGAGGAGGTAGATGGTGCGGTGCCTTCAGCAACCGACGGCATTGTAGGCTCGACGTCTGGGTCCTGTCCCAGGGTCAGTGCCGGAGGTTCGGCGCCCGCGGCCCGATCCCAGTGCTGAGGAGGCAATGCAGGGTGGCCCTGAGAGGCTCCCGCCACGGAGCGAGGTCCTGGCTGTGCAGGTGCCTGAGGCCACGGTGCCCACTGGCACCATTGTCCTTGCCAGGGAACGGCCTGGCACTGAGACGCATGGAGCGCTCCTGCGGCGCGGTGCGGCCCGGGGAGAGAGTCCTGGAGGAGCGCACGGTGCCGTGGGAATGACTGGGGCGGTCTCTATCGTGACGGCTCCTGTCCCGAGACTTGGACAGGTAGCTGTCCAAGGAGCTGTCTCTGTACTCCCCTCGGCGCCTGTGTCCACGGCGCCTCGGTGCCGGGGACTCACGGGACGCACTCCAAGCACGGCGTCTCTGACAGCAGGCGCTAGAGTACGAGCGCCGGTGCGGACAGCGTCGGGACCTGTTCCTGTCAGACTGACTCGAGGAGGAATGGCGTCGCCTCTTGTCACCTCCTCTACAGCGCCCGAGACCGGAGGAGTGGGACTCGCTCGCAGAAGAGCCGGCCCGCGGAGTCGAAGTGCGTCGCGGGCCTCTGCTCGGCACCTTGACCC
>NW_020674488.1:0-717 GCF_002925995.2 Terrapene triunguis
AGCTATGAGTAAAACAGAGGAGGGGCTCTGCTCATGGGGGTCTTTGTAGGTGAAGGTAGTTGAGGGGGGATATTAGGGGGTAGATACAGAGGGCAGGGGAATAAGCCCTGCTGTGAGGGTCTCTGTGAGGTGGGAATGGCAGTGGGAGGACAGGGGGTAGGGATAAGGTGTCTGTGGGGTGGCAGTGAACAGGTGTGGAGGTGTCAGGCAGAGGTCGGAACATTTTCACTTTATATCAGTGTTATAATAAGGTAGGGTTACCATTTGTCCGGATTTACCCGGACATGTCCTCCTTTTTGTGCTAAAAATAGCGTCCGGGGGGAATTTGTAAACCACTCAAAATGTCCGGGATTTCCCCCCTCCCCCGGCAGAGCAGAGCCAGCGGCTGGGAGGGCTGCAGGAAAGTCCCGGGCTGGACTCCGGAGCAGCTGTAGAGGAGCTCCTCCCCCCTCCCTCCCTCCCTGCAATCTGAGCCGGCAGCTCCTCCTCCCCGGCAGCCCCGCGCCCCGCTCCAGCAGCACTGTGTAGGGCCAGGGACCGGGTTGTGTGTTGTGCTGGGGAGCGCAGCCATGTGTCCGGCTCGCACAGAGCCCAACACCCTGTTCTGAGCAGCAGGGTAAGGGGGGCAGGAGAAGGGGCAGGGAGGTTCTGGAGGGGGCAGTCAAGAAACGGGGGGGGGGTCGGGAGTTCAGGGGGGGCTTCTTGGGGGGAGTGGAG
>NW_020674488.1:817-1162 GCF_002925995.2 Terrapene triunguis
CGGGGGCGGGGCTAGGGCAGGACAGGGGCGGGGCTCCTCCCGTCCTCTTTTTTCCGTGCTGAAATATGGTAACCCTAAATAAGGGGAATGGTGAAATGTATGGATGAGTCTGTAGGGGTGGGGGATACAATCGATTCCAAGAAACCAGGGAGAGTATTATTTAAAACTGAGTCCTCTGGGCCTTGATTTCTACGGGACTAGGGGTCTGGGCATCTCAGCCAGTGCTAGGCGATATTAGAATCTTGTGCCTCTGCTTGAACAAACTCCCAGTAATTGTGTCTGTGAGTGCAAGGGGGTCGGGGGCAGCGTTGTTCCTGGGATAGGCTACTAGGCTGAGTTAAAACA
>NW_020674489.1:0-429 GCF_002925995.2 Terrapene triunguis
GGGAGGGAGGGACTAGGGGGAGCCGGAGGCCAATTTAGAGGTGGGGGGGTGACTGACGGGAGTGATGTGGGCAGGGCCGGTTCTAGGGGCTGGGCACCAACTTCCAGGGGGTGCCAACCCCCATGTGCTCCTCTGTTGCGGGTGGGGGGCGCTTGGCTGCTGGGTGGGTGCTGAAAATGCTTTCCACCCTCGTTGGCAAAATGGGTAGGGCTGCTCCTGGTGATGTGGGGTGGGAGATGGAGGCAGGGCTGGCTCCAGGCACCAGCCCTCCAAGCATGTGCTTGGGGCGGCACCTGGAGGGGGGCGACGCTCACCTGGGGAGAGCGGGGCCGCGGCCTCGCCGCCTTCCCCCGGCGCTCCCCTCCGGGAGGTGGGGGGGGGCAGGGGCGGCGGGAGGCTTTTTTGCCTGGGGCAGCAAAAAAGCCAGAG
>NW_020674489.1:529-1213 GCF_002925995.2 Terrapene triunguis
GGGGGGAGCAGCAGCAGCCGCCGCGGGGGAATCTGCCTGCAGCTCGCAGACTGCCGGAGCCGCTCTAAGATAAGCAGGGGACTGGGGCAGGGATGCCGGCAAAACAAAGCTGGGAGTATTTTCCTGGACATGTTCGGCTTTTTGGCAATTCCCCCGGACGGGGATTTGAGGACCAAAAATCCGAACATGTCCGGGAAAATCCGGACGTATGGTAACCCTAGATTCTCTCTCCTCCCAGCCTCACTACTCCCTGGAACATCTCTCCTCACTAGGGTGACCAGATGTCCCGATTTTAAAGGGACAATCCCGATTTTGGGGTCTTTTTCTTATATAGGCACCTATTACCCCCTACCCCCTGTCCCGATTTTTCACATTTGCTGTCTGGTCACCCTACTCCTCACCTGGACCTGGCAGCACAGCCTCCCTGACTCGCCCCAGGGCTTCTCCTCTTCTCCAAGCAGAGAAGTCCCAAGACAGCAAGAGGCAGAAAAGTGTCAGGCTCTTTGGATCCAGCAGCAGTTCTTCCCCACCTCCTCACTCCACAGCCTGTCCCAGGACCCTCTCACTGCTATAAGGCTTCCGTTCCCCACCACTACGTCCAGGCTGGGGGCGCTGTCATTCTATCCCCTCCATCCAGGGCCGGCGCTGGCTTTTTTGCTGCCCCAGGCAAAAAAGCCTCCCCCC
>NW_020674490.1:0-645 GCF_002925995.2 Terrapene triunguis
AATAAAACGTGTCAAGTGGGCTCACTGAAGAAGATCAGACATACTGACGGCCTTGGGGGTTAGAAGCGAGCACCTTCTTTAGAAAACACCCTCTTTGAACAGCATTGGGACAACACCCAGAAAGAAGCAGCACAAAGGACCAATGGACACAGACACAGATTTTGAATCTGGTACAGATTTGCATGAGAGTGAAGCTGCTATAAATGTGAGGTGTCTTGCAGAGGACCCCGGATCTCGTCTTGTCAACATGGGAGCATCGATCCGGATCGGCAGACGCCCGGCTCCACCCCTCCCCCATCTAACTCACCTGGCCAGTGAAGTTAAGGGGAGCAACTAATTGGTAACAACAACAAGACGGAGTGTGCTTGTGTGTGTGAGTGCATGAGTGTAATAAGCAACAGAGGGTCCTGTGGCACCTTTAAGACTAACAGAAGTATTGGGAGCATAAGCTTTCGTGGGTAAGAACCTCACTTCTTCAGATGCAAGTAATGGAAATCTCCAGAGGCAGGTATAAATCAGTGTGGAGATAACGAGGTTAGTTCAATCAGGGAGGGTGAGGTGCTCTGCTAGCAGTAGAGGTGTGAACACCAAGGGAGGGAACGCATCATCAGTGATCTACAACCCATCCTGGACAATGATCCCTCA
>NW_020674490.1:655-3004 GCF_002925995.2 Terrapene triunguis
CTCCCTTGGTGTTCACACCTCTACTGCTAGCAGAGCACCTCACCCTCTCTGATTGAACTAACCTCGTTATCTCCACACTGATTTATACCTGCCTCTGGAGATTTCCATTACTTGCATCTGAAGAAGTGAGGTTCTTACCCACGAAAGCTTATGCTCCCAATACTTCTGTTAGTCTTAAAGGTGCCACAGGACCCTCTCTTGCTTTTTACAGATTCAGACTAACACGGCTACCCCTCTGATACATGAGTGTAATATATCTCATATGCATTGATACAGTGTTGATTGATACATGTATCACTAATAAATGTGGTGCTTTGCCTTATTCCCCCTGAAAAGATCCTGTGCAGTACTTTAAGTACAACAATTGATAAACTTGTTGCAGAGTTGCATCGCAGGTATGAAGCATACAAAGAGGTATGCAGCTACTTCAGATTTGTGAACAATCTTCATCTACTTTCTGCATCAGAACTACATGAACTACAAAACAAATATAGTACCGACTTACAAGAGGATTTTGCAGATGAACTGGTTCAATTAAGGGACTTCACAAAAAACGAGGAAAACAAAACGGCAAACACACTACTTTACGTTTTAAGACAACGGAGCCTGCAGTCTGTGTTTCCCAGTGTCAACATTGCCTTACGGATTTTTTTGACACTGCCAGTAACTAACGCTGGAGGGGAATGATCGTTTTCAAAACTGGCGCTAATAAAAAACAAGCTGAGGTCAAGCATGGATCAGATGAGACTGAATAATTTGGCTCTAATGTCAATAGAGTATGACTTGCTTCGTCGACTGGATTTCAGTGACATCATCGAGGATTTCTCAGCCCTGAAGTCCAGAAAGAAACTAATATAACAGCCCTTTAAGGGAAGAAGTAGGCTATTTTGAACTAACTTAACTAATATTCTACATGTTTTAAGACTGAAATGTAACCACAGAACGGCTTTATGTTAATTAAAAGGCAAGTTTGGTATAGTGTTAATAGCCTCGATGCCATAATTGTGATCATTTTGTTTTAAATTAGGAAAAAGACTTGTATACGGGGGGCCCCTCAAAATCTAATAGCCCCGGGCCCACAGGAGAGTTAATCCGGCCCTGACTGACATTAGTCTTATTGGAAACCCGGGGGTGGGTGGGCACAAGCATGCCCACTTCTAAAGGTCCCTCCCCCAGCCTAGCGGGAGGGACCACTGGAGCCAGGGACCAAATAAATATGGGGGACAACTAATGAAAAAAACAGGGACTGAGGTGAAGGTCATAGGTTCAAAGCGAGGGTACCGGATGTGGACACCGAGCAGAGAACCCCGGCCAACGCCCACTGCTCCGCAAAGGTGTCGAGGGAGCCAGCGGACGCTGCCAGTGGAACTCTGGCCAGATGCGTGAAACTAGGGAGGAACGGAAATAGGCCCCACAGTCGTAGAGCAGTTCGTCCAGCATCCTCCTCCTGGTAGCGTAGATGGAGTTTGGCCAGGGCCAGGAGGAGGTTGACGAGGAGGTCTCGCGACTTCGTGGGCCCACTGACAGTGTGATGATCCTCCCACTTTATGTTGAGGAGAGGTAGATAGGCTGGAGGGTAGAGATAGGGTCCAGAGTGACTTAAACAAATTAGAGGATTGGGCCAAAAAAAATCTGAAGAGGTTCAACAAGGACAAGTGCAGAGTCCTGCACTTAGGACAGAAGAATCCCATGCACTGTTACAGACTAGGGACCGAATGGCTAGGAAGCAGTTCTGCAGAAAAGGACCTAGGGGTTACAGTGGATGAGAAGCTGGATAGGAGTCAACAGTGTGCCCTTGTTGCCAAGAAGGCTGACGGCATTTCGGGCTGTATAAGTAGGGGCACTGCTCAGTTGTGACCGCAGATGCTGAAAATGCCCCCTATCCCAGTCCAGGGGCACATGACGACCATCTTGTGGTCACCTCCTGCGTGTGGGTCCGTGACTAGGGACTCCTGGTGCTCATTTCACCTACCCCGTCGCCACTCGCCCATCGCCGCAGGACTTTTATGGGTGGGGGGGGAAAACGTCTTCCTGTGAAAGAAGCCTGTGCGTGAGTAGTTTAATGTGGGGGAGCTGATGCGCACCAGCAGCCACACACATCTTGGCAGAAGAGGCACCTGTGTCCAGTGGCAAGGAGGTCCAAGACGACCGGAGGTTTCTCCTCTGTTGTAGACTTTGTTCGCCTTCGCAGCCGTTGAGAGGTGATCCTGCTTCATCCGCCTGTTCTGCCGTTGAGGTCTTGTCCTGGGTTGTGTTGGGCTGCACTTTGTCTGGTACCTCGCCTTCGACCTTACCGCCGTGGGTGACCCGACCAGGAGCACAGGACTCCAGACGGCATCGCTCTTAGGG
>NW_020674491.1:0-578 GCF_002925995.2 Terrapene triunguis
ATGCGGCAGCGGCCGCCGCCAGCCGGGCCTCCCCTTGCATCAGGCGCACACACGCCCAGGCGCGGCTAGCTGAGCCCTGAGCTGGCTGCTCCCTGCTGGGCCCAGGGGCGCATGGCCCCTCCCCCATCGCCTGGGCTGGCAGGAAAATGCCTGTGGGTGAACTTGCCAGCCAGGCTTTGGGCTTATCCCTGGGGCGGGGCTGCAGAGAGGGAGAGAGAGGGGGGTGCATAGGGATAGATAGATAAGAATAATAGAATCATATGGATCTATTATATATACAGGCAGAATATCACAGAATTATATTAGTCTATGTAACTTCTCTGCAGTAAACTTTTTTACAATATACTAAATTCAGTATCCTAGTGCTAAACATATAAACATTATATATAAAGTCATAATATGATTATATTATAATGATTACATCATTCTAATACAGCAACAAGATACAGATAAAGTTAAGAGCAGAAAAATCGTGTGTATATAGAGATAAGAGTAATAGAATCATGATTCTATTATACATATATAATTTCTCTGCACTAAACTTATTTCTGCCATATTTATATATGCATGCTAAATGT
>NW_020674491.1:678-1220 GCF_002925995.2 Terrapene triunguis
ATATATATATATATATATATATATATATATATATATATATAACATTTAGTATCCTAGCATTAAACATATATATATACACATTATAAACTAATATATATAAAGTAATGATATATCATAAACACATATATATATATATATATATGTATAAAGTCAATATATTATATTATAATTATGTACAATTTTAATACAGAGAAATATATAAAGTTTGGTGCAGATAAATCCTATGAAAGGGGAGGATCAGACTCAACAAATATATAGAAGAGGCAGGTACCATGCTTAGGAAGTTTGGATCCAGAAGCAAAAAAGTTGGGGGGGATTGTTATGGAAGGAATGGATTAGAAGGAGCTTTTCCCACCTCTAAGTTTGGATCTGGGGTAAAAATGTGGCTGGGAGGTTTTCTCCATGATTAGGCCCAAAATATTTTTTCTTTCTCTCTCACACACACACACACACGCACACTTTGGATCTAGAATTGACACCTCCCCCCAAAAAAACCACCTAAAATTTGGGGTTTGGATTGGAGGAAGTTTCCCCCAAATTTG
>NW_020674492.1:0-723 GCF_002925995.2 Terrapene triunguis
GCTCTCGTTCTCCCCCTCACCCGTCCCGCCGGCCTGGCTCTCGTTCTTCCCCTGATCCATCCCTGCAGCCTGGCTCTCGTTCTGCCCCTGACCCGTCCCGCCGGCCTGGCTCTCGTTCTCCCCCTCACCCGTCCCGCCGGCCTGGCTGCGGTTTCTCCCCTGACCCTTCTGTTCAGCCTCGTTTTCGGTCGCCTTCTGACTCTCAGGGCCCTTCTGCATGTTCCATGATGACGCCCTTGTGCCCTCATCAGACACTTTTGATCCAGAAGATTTGGAACTTGCTGGAAAACAAACCGAGCGGGAGCGTGAGTCACCGAAGGGCCCCACGGGGTCAGTTTCTTTGGCATAACAGGAGCCCCCGGGGTTACCCTGAGCCTGGGGGGCCACAGGCTGCCCCAGCCCTGCCTGGGAACAAAGGGTTAATCCAGGCCGCTGATCTTCTGACTAGTTCATCAGTCCACATTTAGGCCCAGAGCCTCACCAGCCCTGGCGTCCATTGTGAGAACTGAAATGGGTTTAAGCCAACTCCTGATTCTGGGGGCCCTGATTCATAGTGCTTGAGCCATGGGGGCTGGGGAATACGGCTGGCCCCATGTGACCCTGTCAGCCCCCCTGTGCAGTGTCCCCCCCATCCTCCCACCGTGGGATCCACAGGCACACACAGCGGAAGGAGACCGACCCCATAGCGTGACCCCTCTGGAGTCGCTCTCCCCTCCTGCCCCT
>NW_020674492.1:733-7422 GCF_002925995.2 Terrapene triunguis
AGCGTGACCCCTCTGGAGTCGCTCTCCCCTCCTGCCCCTCACCTGTGACCCGCACCCCATCCTGCTCCTGTGTCTCGCTCTGGTCCTGGCCCTGAGCAGGTAACAGCGGCTGCTGCTCAGACCCCTCCCCGACGGCGCTGACCCCGTCATTCACCATCAGCACCGAGTCCTCGCCGCACGTCTTGTCTCCGCTCCCAGCTGGGTCCTCGAGGGGCGTCTTCACGGCACTGTAAGGACCTAGACAGAGACAATGAGACAGACGGGGTCAGAGCAACACGTGGGGTCAGTGTGAGGGGAGGGGTCTGGGAGACGCGTCCGGCCGGAGCTTGGGGCCGGGAACAGTGGATCCCTGAGAGCAGGAGGGTGAAACCTCCCCTGGGAATGGGCCCTGCTGCAGGGGACTCAGTCTGTAGAGAGACCCCCCAGCCCCGCAGCCCCTGGGGTGTCCCTGGCTGTGTCCCTGTCCCCTCAGCCCTCCCCGGACCCTCTGCTCCCTCTGGGTCCCTGTCGCGGAGTGTGGGGGACTCAGGGCCCTGTACCCCCGGCTTCCTGGGATTCACCGTGACTCTCAGCCAGCCAGTAAAGCGGAAGGTTTATTGGATAACAGCAACACAGTCTACAGCAGAGCTTGTAGATACAACCAGGACCCCGCAATCAAGTCCTTTTGGGGAGGGCAGGGAGCTTAGACCCCAGCTTGGGGTTCCTTGCGTTGCACCTCCCAGCCCAAAACTGAAGAACACCCAAATCCCTCCAGCAGCTCTCCCCCCTCCCCTCTGCTCCTCCTCTCCTTTGTTCAGTCTCCTGGGCAGAAGGTGTCACCTCTCCCACCCCCCCTCCTGGCTCAGGTTACAGCTCAGGTAGCTCAATGTAACTCCCAGGCTACATTCCCAGGTCAAATCCGCCCCACTCCCTGCTCTGTCACATCTCTCCCCCCTTCGAGACTGAACTGAGTGGGGTCACTCTGACCAGTGACCTGGGGAAGTTCAGGGCCCGCTCTCCGGGACAACGCGTCCGCTATCAGGTTGTCACTTCCCTTCACATGGACCACGTCCATGTCATAATCCTGCAGGAGCAGGCTCCACCTCAGGAGCTCGGCGTTGGCTCCTTTCATCTGGTGGAGCCAGGTCAGGGGAGAGTGGTCGGTGTGCACGGTGAAGTGTCGCCCAAAGAGATATGGCTCTAGTTTCTTGAGGGCCCACACCATGGCCAGGCATTCCTTCTCGATGGCCGCGTAGTTCTGCTCCCGGGGTAGCACCTTCCTGCTCAGGTACACGATGGGGTGTCTCTCCCCCTTTTCATCCTCCTGCATTAACACTGCCCCCAGTCCAGTGTCTGAGGCATCGGTGAACACCAAAAAGGGCTTGTCAAAGTCTGGGTTTGCCAGAACTGGGCCACTGACCAGAGCCTCCTTCAGCGCCCGGAGCACTTTCTGGCACTCCTCGGTCCAGACCACCTTGTCTGGCTTCCCCTTCTTGCACAGCTCAGTGATGGGGGCGGCTATGGCGCTAAAGTGGGGCACGAACCTTCGATAGTACCCCGCCATCCCAATAAAGGCCTGAACCTGCTTTTTGGTTTGGGGAGCGGGCCAGTCTCTGATCCCCTCCACTTTGGCTGGTTCTGGCTTTAGGCAGCCGCTCCCCACCCGGTGACCTAGGTAGGATACTTCAGCCACCCCCACCTTGCACTTCTCAGCTTTTACGGTCAGCCCAGCCTCCTGGAGTTGGTCCAGCACTTGTCTAACCTGGGACACGTGGTCCTCCCAGGTCTGGCTAAAGACACAGATGTCGTCAATATATGCCACAGCAAAACTCTCCATCCTCCTCAGTAGCTGATCCACCAGGTGCTGGAAGGTGGCCGGTGCTCCCTTGAGGCCGAAAGGCAGGGTCAGGAACTCATAGAGCCCCAGAGGGGTGATGAAGGCCGATTTCAGCCTGGCATCTAGATCCAGCGGCACTTGCCAATAGCCCTTTGTAAGATCCATGGTGGTAAGGTACCGAGCGCCTCCCAGCTTGTCTAGGAGCTCGTCAGGCCTGGGCATGGGGTAGGCATCGGCTACAGTGATGGCATTGAGCTTCCGATAGGATCGACCCGTCCTTTTTGGGGACCAGCACCACCGGCGAGGCCCAAGGACTGGAGGACGGCTGGATCACCCCCAAAGCCAGCATGTCATTGACCTCTCTTTCCAGGTCCTGAGCAGTTTTCCCTGTGACTCGGAAGGGGGAGCATTTTATAGGCGGGGGCGATCCTGTCTGCACCCGGTGGACAGTCAGATTAGTGCGTCCAGGCTGGTTGGAAAACAGCTGTTGGTACAGATGCAACACCCCTCTGATCTCAGCTTGCTGGGCCGGGGTCAGCTGATCAGAGAGGGGAATTGTTTCCAGGGGGGAACCAGCTCTTGTCCCAGGGAATAGATCTACTAAAGGGTCATCTCCCTGCTCCTCTCAGTGCCCACACATGGCCAATACCACATTTCCCCTGTCATAATATGGCTTCATCATGTTCACATGGTACACCCGGCGGTGGTGCGCCCGGTTCGATAGCTCCACCACATAGTTTACCTCATTTAGTTGCTTGACAACCTTGAAGGGCCCTTCCCATGAGGCCTGGAGTTTGTTCTTCCTCACGGGGATGAGGACCATCACCTGATCCCCGGTGGCGAAGGCGTGGGCCCGCACTGTGCGGTCATACCAGACCTTCTGCTTCCTCTGGGCTCGGGCCAGATTCTCCCTGGCCAGGCCCATGAGCTCGGCAAGTCGTTCCCGGAAGGTCAGGACATACTCCACCACCGACTCTCCATCGGGAGTGGCCTTCCCCTCCCATTCGTCTCTCATCAGGTCCAGGGGCCCCCTTACCCGCCGTCCATATAACAGTTCGAAAGGCGAAAACCCGGTAGACTCCTGGGGTACCTCCCTGTACGCGAACAGCAGGTAAGGTAAGTACTTGTCCCAGTCCTGCGGGTGCTGGTTCATAAATGTTTTTAGCATCATCTTTAGTGTCCCGTTGAACCTCTCCACCAGCCCGTTGGATTGGGGGTGATACGCTGAGGCCCAGTTGTGCCGGACCCCGCATCTCTCCCACAAGCACCGGAGTAGGGCCGACACGAAGTTGGACCCTTGGTCTGTTAAGACTTCCTTGGGGAACCCCACTCGGCTGAAAATGGTCAGCAGCGCATCTGCCACAGTGTCTGCCTCGATGGACGATAAGGGCACTGCCTCGGGGTAGCGGGTGGTGAAATCTACCACCACCAGAATGTATTTCTTCCCCGACTGGGTCGTCTTGCTGAGAGGTCCCACTATGTCCATGGCCACCTTCTGGAAAGGCTCCTCTATGATGGGCAAAGGTCTCAAAGCCGCTTTCCCCTTGTCCCGGGCCTTCCCCACCCTCTGGCAGGGGTCACAGGATCGGCAGTACTGTCGGACGTTGGTAAAGACCCCAGGCCAGTAAAAGTTCTGTAGCAGCCTCTGCCTGGTGCGCCGGATTCCCTGGTGCCCTGCGAGAGGGATGTCATGGGCCAGGTACAATAGTTTGTGGCGAAACTTCTGGGGAACCACCAGCTGCCTCCTGACCCCCCACGACTCCACTTCCCCTGGGGGAGCCCACTCTTGGTACAGGAACCCCTTCTCCCACAGGAACCTCTCCTGGCAGCCTCTCCCCATGGTCTGTACCGCCCTGAGGTCCGCCAGGTCCCTTATCTTCTGCAAGGAGGGATCTTTCTGCAACTCGGTCTGGAACTCAGCAGCTGGGACAGGGCTGGGCACCTGCTCTCTCTCGCCAGCTGGGTCTGAAGCCGCAGCCCCCCTGAGCTGTGTCCCTGGGTGTTCCCTCCCCACCCGGTTAGGGTCCTGCGCCTCGGGCAAGGTACCCTCCCCAAGGTCAGGGTGCAGTGCCCCTCGCCAGCTCTGACTACGGGTCACGACCAGGGCACCCGGAGGGTCGCTTGGCCAGTCCTCCAGGTCCCCCCCCATCAACACCTCAGTGGGCAAATGGTGGTGCACCCCCACATCCTTGGGGCCCTCCTTGGCCCCCCACTTCAGGTGTACCCTCGTCACAGGCACCTTGAATGGGGTCCCACCCACCCCCGTCAGGGTCAGGTAGGTGTCAGGCACCACCCTATCTGGGGCCACCATCTCGGGCCGGGCCAACGTCACCTCTGCACCCGTATCCCAGTATCCATTGACCTTCCTCCCATCCACTCCAGGGGAACAAGGCACTCTCTGCAGAGGGACAGTCCCACGCCCACCCTGTAAACCGAAAACCCTGAGTCTGGAGCATCCAGCCCCCCAGAGGAGCTGGCCTGGAGCTCTCCTCCCTCCTTAGCAGGTGGTACTCTGCCAGCCCCCCTTCCCTGGGAATGCTGCCTCTCGCCCGGCTGGGTCTCTACCCAGTCAACCTCTGTGGGTTCGGTCTGCTCAGTCTGTCCCTGAGCCTGGAGCACTGGGCCCGTATGTGGCCTCTCTGGCCACAGTGATAGCAGCCCATGTCCCATGGGTCCACTCGAGCGGGTCGGATGGACCTGACGCTGGATGTTCCCCTTTGGTGGGGGTTCTCCATATTTCCCCGCTGGGAGGTCCCATGGTGACTCTCTCTCTGCGTTGTGGCGGGACTGTTCCTTTGGGACTCCTCCCTGTTATCCCCTGCCCGACTGTTCACAAACTCATCGGCCAACTGGCCTGCGTGCTGCGGGTTCTCTGGCTTTTGGTCCATCAACCATCGCCTCAGGTCGGATGGGCACTGCTCATACACGTGCTCCAGTACGACTAGGTCAAGCTGGTCCTCTTTAGTTTGGGCCCCAGCTGTCCACTTGCGGGCATACCCCTGCGCCCGGTTGGCCAGTTGTAGGTATGTGACCTCACGGGTTTTACGCTGACTCCGGAACCTTTGCCGGTACATCTCAGGGGTCAGCCCAAACTCGCGGAGCAGGGCCTTTTTGAACAGTTCGTAGTCCCCTGTCTCCGCCCCTTTCAGTCGGCTGTACACCTCCCTGGCTGTGGAGTCCAGTGAGGGGATGAGAAACTGGAGCCTGTCTGCAGGGTCAACCTGGAGCAGCTCGCAGGTATTCTCAAAGGCCGTCAGGAAGGTATCCATGTCCTCCCCTTCCTTACGCTGGGCCAGGAAGCACTTATCAAAGCTCTTTGCAGTCTTGGGTCCCCCCGCACTCACCGCAGCCGGGGCCCCACTGCTCCTCAGCCTGGCCAGTTCCCGCTCATGCTGACGCTAGTTCTCCTCATGCTGACGTTGTTTCTCCTTCTCCTCCCGCTCCTGCTTCAGTTCTTGCTGCCTTAACTCGAGCTCTTCCCGTCTCATCTCCCTGTCATATTCCAATCGCATCGGCTCCCGGGACGGGGAGCTCCGCCGGGACGATCCCCTGCTGGCCGCCAGGGTCAGGGTGCCCTCGGTATTCGCTGGGCTTTCCCCAAGCCCTCCCCTAGGTATAGGTAGGCTGGGTCTCGGGATGTCCTTGGCAGCAGTCTGACCCCTCCCAGCCATGTCAGGCCCCGGGGCCCACGCTGCATCCGCCGGGCGGCTTCTCTCAGGGACAGGGCTCGGTTCATCCAAACGATCCCTCTCCTCCAGCTGGGCAATGAGCTGTTCTTTGGTGGACCTCCCAATGCGCAGCCCCCTCTGCCTGCACAGCTCCACCAGGTCACTCTTGAGGCGTTTAGCATACATCCTCCTGCTGGCCACTCGCCGGCCTGTGCTCTCCGCTTTCCACCATTCCAGGGGGACCGCTAGTGTGCCAGCCCCTCTTCAGGTCACCACCTCTCTGCCAGGGTCGAGCTGCAGACTCCTCCGCCCCGGGACCGCTCGCTGCGATCCCCCAGGGGACCCTGTTACTGCAAAAGTCCTTCTCGCTGGTCACACACTCCCAGGGATTAATCGCCCCCTGAACCGTCTCTCTCTGACTCTTCAGCCCACCTGGTCCCCATCGATCCCCCTTCGTTTTACTGCTCCCCAGTCACTTACTGCAGGAAGCGCTGTCCACGGGGTGCAGTAGATCCCACCGCTACCACCAGTTGTCGCGGAGTGTGGGGGACTCAGGGCCCTGTACCCCTGGCTTCCTGCAATTCACCGTGACACTCAGCCAGCCAGTAAAGCAGAAGGTTTATTGGACAACAGGAACACAGTCTACAGCAGAGCTTGTAGATACAACCAGGACCCCTCAATCAAGTCCTCTTGGGGAGGGCAGGGAGCTTAGACCCCAGCTTGGGGTTCCCTGCGTTGCACCTCCCAGCCCAAAACTGAAGAACTCCCCAAACCCTCCAGCAGCTCTCTCCCCCCTCCCCTCTGCTCCTCCTCTCCTTTGTTCAGTCTCCGGGGCAGAAGGTGTCACTTGTCCCAACCCCCCTCCTGGCTCAGGTTACAGCTCAGGTAGCTCAATGTAACTCCCAGGCTACATTCCCAGGTCAAATCCGCCCTGCTCCCTGCTCCGTCACAGTCCCCACAGCCACTGGGCTGGGCCCGTGTTACCTTTCCGCGCCCTCCTCCATCTCCAGAAGTAAATGGCTAACCCAGCCACCATGACTAGCAGCAGCGCGATGCAGACCCCGGTGATGGCCTTCGAAGGAGCCGCGCCTGCACCTGCTGATAAAGGAGCGGGGAAGTCAGAGCCCTGCTCGGGGCAGCTCCCTGTGAACCGTGCTGCCCCCCCAGGGGCCCCAAGGCCAGGCCCCCAGCCAGGGGAACCCCAG
>NW_020674493.1:0-806 GCF_002925995.2 Terrapene triunguis
GCAACCACTTCCTCCCCACGGGCAGCTTCACCCGGTTCGCCGACTGGTAGTTCATACACCGTGCCCGGCTGAATTGCGTCCCTCTCAATGGAGCCGTCCGCCACGGGAACCGGGACAAGCGCTGCAGGAAGGGCGGGTACGTCGCCGAAACCCTGCCCCACGTCCTATGCAGCTGCAAGCCCCACGCCAGAGCCTGGCAACTGTGACACAACACTGTCCAGGACCGCCTGGTGAAGGCCATCAACCCGTGCCTGGGGGAAGTCACCGTTAACCACACCGTCCCCGGCACCGACAGCCCGCTGCGCCCAGACATCGTCATCACGGACGAGGTCGGAAAAAAGGTCATCCTGGTCGACATAACGATCCCGTTTGAGAACAGGACCCCAGCCTTCCGTGAAGCCCGAGCCCGCAAGCTTGAAAAATATGCCCCCCCTGGCTGACACCCTGCGGTCAAAGGGCTACGAGGTACACACAGATGCTCTGCTTGTCGGGGCCCTGGGTGCCTGGGACCCATGCAACGAGCGAGTGCTGAAGACCTGTGGAGTGGGCCGTCACTATGCACAGCTCAGGAGACGCCTAGTGGTCTCAGTCACTATCCCTTGGTCCCGGGCCATCTACACAGAACACATCACTGGCCACCGCCAATACCAAGAGTGAGCCGATTAGACCTCGCCCACCTGCTAGGGAGAAGGGACCCGCCAACACCCCCCCCCCCCCCCCCCGCTGGGCCTTATCCCCTGAGCCCCAAACCCACCGGCCGCCGCCAATGCCAAGAGCGAGCCAGGGAGACCTCGCCCACCCACAAG
>NW_020674493.1:906-3122 GCF_002925995.2 Terrapene triunguis
CCCCCCCCCACCCCCCCCCCCCCCCCCCCACCCCCCTCCCCCCCCCCGCAGGGGGGGAGGGCCCCCGCCCCCCCCCCCCCCCCCCCGAGCCCTGAACCCGCCCAACCCCATCGGCCACCGCCGATAACGAGAGTGAGCCGAGGGGACCTTGCCCACCCGCAAGGGGGAAGAGGCTTATATGCCCCCCCGCCCCTGATGGGCCTTATCTCTTGAGCCCTGAACCCACCCAACCTCACCGGACACCGCCAATGCCAAAGAGTGAGCCGGGGAGACCTCGCCCACCTGCAAGGGGGAAGGGACCTATTAAGCCCCCCGCCGGGCCTTTTCCCCTGAATCCCAAACCTACCCAACCTAACTGAACCCCACCACGTGAGGGTCGCCCCATCACCATTACTCAACCCACCTACTTGTACCTATGGCTATTTGTACCCCCTATGTAGACGATTGACCCTCACCGCTTATCACCTGTGTCTTGATCTCGCCCACCGCTTACCCCCCCCATTGGAGACATCACAGTCTGTATGTATTATGTGTGCTGCCAACCCCGACATAACATCCTCCCCATACTCTGTATGTTCCCCCAATGATCGACAACTGACTCTTCAAATCTTTTGTACCGTTTATTTTTAAATATTCTCGATTTTATCAGTTTAATCATCTCTATTATCTGATAAACTGCTACACTGACGATACACTATGCAATATATCTGCTACTCTAAACAAGAGCTACTAGAATGCATCCTACTGCTCCTAAAACACAGCCCAAACCGCTGGCCACTACTCCAGCGTGTCACCGGGTCCCCGCCACCGCCTTGCACAAGCTCCCAGCTGCTACCACCGATTCTACCGAAAGTGGTCCTCAGAGCGCTTCCCCGAAAAAGACCCCGGGGTTTCCAAGCCACGGCGAACCAGCAGCTGCAGAGGAAAGAGCGAGTGCGGAAAAGACCCCCCCAGATGCTGTCGCAGGAAGCTCCCGCATCCCAAGACCAGCCTGCAGGGACATCATGGAGAGGAGGAACATCCACCCCGCTCCCCAGCCACCGAGAGGTCACCCCGCCGTGGTCCTGCCGCCGGTAGACTCTCCGGCCGACCGCCCGCAGCTGCAGCCACCAGGAGTCTGCCCTGCCGTACTCCTGCCACCAGGGAAGCCCCGCGCCGATGGCCAGCTGCAGGGAGCCCACCACACCATGCGCCTATCGCGGACCGCTCGCCTACAGCTGCAGCCGCTGAGAGATGGCCCCCCCGCGCCCCTGCCGCCGGAGAACCCCGCTGCCCAGCTGCTGTTCCTCCCACCAGGGGACTGCTTCCTCGGGTCCCAGCCGCCTGGGAAGCCCTCTGTCGCTCAGCTACTGCTCCGGATGCCGGGTAAGTGCCCTACGGAGCCCCAGGACCTACCCGCACGTGGGGACTCTCCCGCAGCCCCCCCACCGCCCATGCTGCGAGGGGACCCCTGCCCCGCGTCCCAGCCGCTGCCCCATGTGCAGACTGGGGACCCCGCGGCGTGCTCCAGCCGCCGCCGCCGCCTGGGATGCCGAGTGACCCCTGCCCCGCGTCCCAACTGCTGCCCCATGTGCAGACTGGGGACCCCGGCGGCGTGCTCCAGCCGCCGCCGCCGCCCGGACGCCGAGTGACCTCAGCTCCGCTCCCCGGCTGCCGCTACCCGAGCAGCCCGGGGACCCCTGCCCTGCTCCCTGGCTGCCACTGCTCGAGCAGACCGGGGAACCCTGCGGCGTTCTCCGGCCGCTGCCGCCTGGGACGCCGGGGGACCCCTGCCCCGCACCCTGGCCGCTGCCCCCTGGGCAGCCCGGAGAGCCACGTGGCGTGCTCTGGCCGCCTCTGCCGGGGCCGCTGGGAGACCCATGACCCGCTCCTTGGCCGCCATGGCCCGAGCTGCCGCGGCCCAAGCTGCCATGGGACCCCTGCCCCACTCCCCGGCTGCCGCTTCCCGAGCAGTCTGGGGAGCCCCGCGGCATGCTCCAGCCGCCACCGCCACCCGGGACGCTGGGTGACCCCAGCCCCGCTCCCCAGCCGTTGCTGCCCGAGCGCCATGGGGAGCCACAGCCTGCCCCAGCCATCGCTGCCTGAGCCCCTGGGGGTCTCCTGCACCGCGCCGCTGCTGCCTATGCAGCCACGGGACCCCCACCACCTGCCCCGGCCGCTACCGCCCGAGCGGCCGGGGGCTTCCCACCCTGTGCTCCAGCCACCACTGCGCGCAA
>NW_020674494.1:0-5763 GCF_002925995.2 Terrapene triunguis
ACTAAATAACCCCAGTTCCCTCAGCCTCTCCTCATAAATCATGTGCCCCAGCCCCCTAATAATTTTCATTGCCCTCCGCTGAACTCTCTCCAATTTGTCCACATCTTTTCTGTAGTGGGGGGCCCAAAACTGGACACAGTACTCCAGATGTGACCTTACCACTGCCAAATAGAGGGGAATAATCATTTCCCTTGATCTGCTGGCAACACTCCTACTAATGCAGCCCAATATGCGATTAACCTTCCTGGCAACAAAGGCACACTGTTGACTCATATCCAGCTTCTCATCCATTGTAATCCCCAGGTCATTTTCTGCAGAACTGCTGCCTAGCCACTCAGTCCCCAGCCTGTAGCAATGCATGGGATTCTTCCGTCCTAAGTGCAGGACTCCGCACTTGTCCTTGTTGAACCTAATCAGATTTCTTTTGGCCCAATCCTCCAATTTGTCTAGGTCACTCTGGACCCAATCCCTACACTCCAGCACTTGGATTCTTTACATGCTTTCACAGAGGGCAGAGCACATGTTCCACGATTTCATAGGAGAGTTTTACAGCTATTTTGAGTCAGCGAACTATGCTATCGGGTGCTTTCCCTGTGTGGATTTGACAGGTGGATCAACATAGATGCACATTGTAGCCCTTCTGAGGGTGCTGAGGGCTGTGAGTCTCCTTGTTTCCACCTGCCACTAGGAAGAGGGACTTTTGCAATTGGCAGCTGGATGTTAGTGACCAAACTCACCAGCCTGTCAGGCACTCAAGCACCCTCCTCTGAGCTACAGCAGCCCTGCCAGTTGCCAATAGAGACACCCTAACCCCTGAGTTCCTCCTATGTGTCCCCCTCTGGGGTCTAGCCCCAATCACCAAATACTCAGAGAAATCCCAGATCCTCTCTGCCCGAAGCAATGGTACATCCCAGGTTACCAGTTTTACTATAGACCACTGCTCCTGTATCACACACAGCACTTGAGTACAGCTATTGAACAAATGGAAATTTATTTAACAAGGGATAGAGATTTAAACAGAAACAAATGTGAGTGATGGAAACCAACCGTTACCAACAGAACAAAATCACAAAATGCAACCTCCATTTTTAATAGTTACCTTTCCTATCTAAATAGATTCTCACCTCACATTTCAGTCTATTGCAGTGATTGCTCGTCCTAGGAGCCAGGGCCCTGCCGTTCATGAAGTACCACTGGTCATTAGAGATCTCTTTGGTAAATGGACCCAGAGTGTTTTTCTCCACCCTGTTTTAAACTGAATCAGTCTTTTGTCTTTATTCACAGAAAGGACCATCTCCTCATTGTCATATCATCCTTTTCACATCACAGGGTTTCTATCTATAGTTTGTCTTTGATAGTTTTCTGTTGGCTTTTCTGGGTTGGTGCAAAGGTTGACAATGGAGCAATACATCGCATAACTAGCTAGCAAGGGAGGAATGGCAATTCCCTCCCACTGGAATGGGTCATCCCCACCAAGACCCATGATTAGAGCGACTCACTTTCATGACAATACCATATGGGCATAATTTTCCATGTACTTACATTACTCCTTCAATATGACTCATACAGACCTCTCTCAGCGATTAGGAGTATCAATAATTTACAAGTTTTCATTAGAGATCTCACTGCTATGCTTCCTGGATAAATATAATAAAATCTGTGTATTAGGTGTGGCGAGTTTGTCAGGTCTGATAAAGAAGTTGCTTGTGAACAACAGTGACCCCTTTGCCAATTGGCACCAATGAGTTTTTGTCACACATGCACTGAACTATACAGTCACACCCTGGTATAATAGAAAGGCCAGCACAAAAATAGAGAAAGGAACAATAAGATACTAAAATGGCAATGGTTCAAACTCTCCATTTCTCTCAGTCTTTGATTTGATGGGTACTAAGAGCTGTAGCTACAGTTGAGGAACCAGGTGATCGGACAGCTGGCTCAGCCCTCTGTACTAGTAGCTTTCTCACATGCAGGGAGATGAGTCAAAATTGGAATTGATGTCATGACTTGCTTCCCATAAGGGATCTGCCTAAGGCTAGGTCTACACTTCAAACACTGGAAGTATTCTTCTGACAACCTAACACTGTCTACACTGGGGCTCAGGTCACATTAACTACTTCTCTCAGTGGAATGGATTTTTCACACCCCTGAGAGATGTGGCTATGTCAACATAGCTTTTCAGCGTAGACCAGCTTTTAGATGGCTTTTTGATGCGAAAAGCAATGGACTTCAGCCTTTTCCTTGATATTGATGGTTGACGAATGCAGCTTTCATACCTTCTGGACACATGCTATGACAGATGTCATGCCTTTCCTTTGCAAATTAGAGAAGTGGGGAAGTCAGTGACTCTTACAGTCTAAGTGGGTAAAAACTTGTACAACTTGTCTCCTTGAGTAGTTTTCACTGGGCCAATATTCTCTTATACATTTTCTCACACACATTCTCCCACCCCAACCTTTGGAGTGAGGTTTTCTACCAGAACACCTTATACTACAGGGGGTAAATTAAATCAAATTATCTTTTCAAGATTAGCCATCATGTCCTGTATGACTAACAAAACAAAAAACAAGATAATCTGAATTATTTTGGAAAACTGAAAGTTATCACATGAGTGTCTTATTCTTTAACCAATAACTTTCACCTATAATTTCATTTTCACCAGTAACACTAACATATTCAAAGATCACAAATTCTTGTCATATATATTAGTTTTCGTTTAATCCCCTTTGCCAACAACTGAACCTTGGCTCAAGTTGTGGTTTGTCCCAACATAGGTCCCAACCACTTCTGTGAGTTCATATATTTTTAGTTCTTCTGCCATGTGTGTTGGTGGAAGGGGTCTCCTATGTGGGAATGTTTGCATCATGAGGAAAAATACCTCTCTTTTCACACTTTTTAATCTTTCAAAGTAGGAGGAGGTAAAGGAGAAGTGATGTAAATGCATAAAACACAAGAGAAAACTAAAGACATTGATCAGTATAACTATATTGCTCAGGGGTGTGAAAAATCCACACAGTTTAGCAAAATAGTTACACAGCCCTAACCCCCTGTGTAGATAGTGTTACATCAGCAGGAGAGCATCTCCTGCCAACATAGCCACCACCGCTTGTGGGGGCTGGACTAATAAAGTCCGATGAACGAGATCTCTCCCATTGGCTGAGAGCATCTGTAATAACAGTGCTACAGCAGCACAGCTACATTGGTGCAGCTGCGCCAACATCCGCTTTATTGTGTAGCCAGAGTGTCAGACACAAAACCATAGAATCAGGACTCAACATGTGTGTATCCGGAAGTCTGAAATTGAAGCCTGACACATCCATTGCCTCATTGGTTACCATCATTTCTACAGGCTGAAAGTCCTTATTACCCAATCAGGCAGCCAGGTTGGGATCCATGGGGAAGGATTGTCCTATGAAGCACTCTCTCTTTTCATCCAAACGGTGAAGGATGATTGTTCTCAGTCTAACCCTGGCAAATTTTGGAACTGTAATCAGTGACACTAGTAAGTGGAGTTGTACAAACAATTTTCCTTGGGTCATTGGTCACCATAGCTTCCTTTACTGAGGTGGAAACCAAGAACTGGGTGTGGACTCTTTCAACCCCAGTTCTTTCCAAATCCTTGGTCTTGGTTAGGGTAAATTTACACTTCTCTGAAGTAGAATCCTTTACAAAACCACTCCAAATCTCAGCAGTGTTGGTAAGGAATGCCTTCCAAAAACATGCCCAGTTTTAATTTAATTTGGTGGCACAGTTCCAGGCAAGGGCCTGGATACAGGTATGGATCAGAGCCTCTTTTAGTTACCAGAGCTGGAGTTTCTATTCAAAAATAGCTATTTTTTGCAGCTATTTTAGATTTCCAACAGTAATTTCATTTTATACACATTTTTAGCACCTACAAAGGATAAATTCAACAAACCCCCCACTTCTATTTCCTCAACATCTGCGTCATGAAGGGCAGCATCTCCCATACCATAGGATTAGCTAGGAGAGATCTTCTGTGGGACCTGGGTTACAAATGCATTGGGAATGAAATACATGGGCATTTTGCCTAGTTCAAAACCACTTACCGTGGAATTCTCTCCCTAGATCATCTGAGACAATATTGACTTCAACACTGTGATCATATGCACTTCCTTTAGTTAGTTGGGTTCTGTTGTTGTTCACCATTTCCAAGTGGAGATTTTAAATCACTACCTGTTCATGCTCTCTGTATGTGTGTATATATATCTCCTCAATATATGTTCCACTCTATATGCATCCGAAGAAGTGGGCTGTAGCCCACGAAAGCTTATGCTCTAATAAATTTGTTAGTCTCTAAGGTGCCACAAGTACTCCTGTTCTTTTTGTGGATACAGCCTAACACGGCTGCTACTCTGAAACCTGCTGTTTCTTTGTTAGCATGTCCAATAAATTGGAGAGTTCCCTCCTGTTTACAGAACTGCACTTGAACTTTCTCCATGTCATCGTGGAGGGCTGGGGAAAAAGCAAAGCTGAAGTGAGAAATGATGACTTTAGCAAATAGTCATTTCTCTTAAATTCTCCAATAAATCCGAGCTACATCCTGTCAAACTGAACTAATATCCAATTGGGTGACCAAACAGCCTTCAGAAAAGATAGAATCCCACATCACAGAGAGACAGAATACATGACAATGAAAGTGTCAAGTGAAATTCCAGAGCAGGTTACATCTGATTATTCAGAATCAGAACAAGAGATTCTCCCATCACATTTTCCTCTGATCCATTCAAACATACTTCATTCAGCACTGACTATTGAGACAGTGCTGAGTGATGTTATTTATAAAATGTTTAGAATCCTAGCATCCGCATGAGGGGGAAAACAGCCACCTTGCCAGAATGGCTTTACCAAAAATGGAACCTGGGATTTAAATGCCAAATGATCACACTGTGTTTGGGATCCATTTGAATTCCCCTTCCAGGTCTTTGACACTTTCATCTCCAGTCATAGCGACTCTGATATAGGATTAAAGAAGTCAAAGCATCATCTCCAAGCACAGACAATGGAGAATGCTTCATCACATGACACTTTCAGAAGTGGATGGATGGAATGTGATGAAGATAAACTCTGCCTGGTTCAGACAAAATGTAACAGAGATTCCCTCTTTCCACATCACTCCAGAACTGAATCACCCCATCTCCTTCCAGTGTCACAGTGGCTGAAATGACACTTTTTTTCTGCCTCTGCTCCTCTTCATTTACATATAATTTGAAAAGTTCCCAATATAACTGCTCTTCAGCACAACCCAGAGCAACGTGAGAACAATTGGCAATGATACAATCTGTATCATTGGTAACTAACAATAACTTTGCAATAGGAGGAATGGTATAAAATGTGATGCTCCCTGCTTCCTGATAGGAAGGGCACACAAATTACTCATGGGACAAGAGAAAAGACAAATAGGTCCACCTCAAAAGAGGGCGAACTGCAAAAGGCAAAAATGGGCCACTCATCTTGGCAAGCTGAGGAATAAATGTGCTGCAAACAGTTCAAACAGCTTTAAAAGTTACTAAGTGGGAATCAGGAAAATTATTAAAGAAAAAAAGTATCGATAGCCCTAGAGGTTTTTATGGTGTTGATCTCCCTTGCAGATTCTCTGATGCCTAACATGGGCTGAGTGCCAAGAGTAGGTATTCCCACACTCACTGCATTCGTAGGGTCTCTCTCCTGTGTGGATTCTCTGATGTTCAGAAAGTGTTGATCTTTGAGTGAAGCTTTTCCCACACTCACTGCATTCGTAGGGCC
>NW_020674494.1:5773-15761 GCF_002925995.2 Terrapene triunguis
CTTTTCCCACACTCACTGCATTCATAGGGCCTCTCACCTGTGTGGATTCTCTGATGATCAGAAAGGCCCGATCTGAGAGTGAAGTTTTTCCCACACTCAGTGCATGTATTTTTCCTCTTTCCCCTGAGGACTTCCTGCTGTGTTGTGGTTTCCTTTAGGTCCTTGTGAGTTCCCCGACAGGAAATAAATTTACCCACTTTCTCCCCCGGCTGGTTTCCCTGCTCTCTTTCTGGTCTGTGCTGAATCTCACAGGATTTTCCCTGCTCATGACTCCTGGACACATTCCTTTTCAATCTTTCCGATAAATATCTGTGTTTATCCACTTGCTCAACATTTTCCTGATGAGAATTCTGCTTCTCTTTCTCACATACCATTGCATCACCTGCTGTGATAGAGACAGAAACCTCAAACAGGGATGGAAAGGGGAAGACCAAACCAAAACAAGTGCTGGAGAGAGGTCAAATACAAATCAGGAACTGAACTCCCCCAAACTCTTCCCCAAAAGGAGAGACGAGAGGATCAATTCAGCCTTCACATCGCATCCAAATTCGCAGGGGGGGGAGGGAGGAGGCTACTACCTGCTGTCTGCTAAGACCTACAGGAAGCCATGAGATATTTACCCTGAGGATATAACCCCTGCTAGGGACAATAATGAACTGAGAGACCTCCCAAGAGCTTTGTAGGGCATAGCAGATGTTTCCTTCTGGTACTTACAGATTCTGAGTTGTTTAATGTTTCCTCACCTGCGCAGGCAGCTCTCGGAAGCACTTCTTTCTCAGAACTCTGGAGGTCTGGGACCCATGGCTCTTCCCCTTGTTCCAGCTGGGAGATCACTTGAGGTTGGGAAACTTGAAACCCTGCTCAGATGAAAGAAAACAAAGGAGTTCAGTTGATTTCATAAGACTCGGTCATAAAAAACATTTTATTAATTTAACTTCAGTGCTTAGTGTGACCTGGTGTGCCTGGGGCAGTCCTCACTGAAATTGCCAAGGTCAGGGCAGGCTGGAAAAGGGAGAGCAGATAACCACCAGTTTTGGGAGTAACACTGAAGTTAAACTCACCGACCAGTCACAAACTGTGCTTCTGATCTCCCACACTGGTTATCGAGAAGCTGAAAAAAGAAATCACACAACCCCCTCTATTGCACTCCAGTTCTCTGACTCCCAATCAGCACCTAGGTTCAGTACAGTGAGAGGTTATTTAAAAACTCTGCTCACAAACAAAATGTTCTTCTGACCTCAAAGGGTCAACCACAGTACCAGGTCACCATAGGTTTGGATTTTTCCCAAAATACCATGCTGCCAGCCAATCCTTTAGCATCTAAACTAAAGATTTAAACAAAAGAAAGACAGAAAGAAGTTAAATGGGAAAGCAGTCAGATACATTCTGAAATCTATATATCAGGTTTTTAGCAGTATTGGTGAATAGCTGGCTTGAAAGTCCATCTGGAACACATCCAAAGCTTGGATGCGTCATTCAATCCTTTGTTCAAGGCTTCAGTTTGTAGAGAAGTTGCTCCAGAGGTAGGAAGAGGGATTGAAGACAAAATGGAGATGATGCAGCTGCCCTTTATATTCCTTTTGCCATGTGGTTTGTACTTGCTATGTCCCAAACATAAGCTTCACAGCACATGGCATGAAAAAGCCTTGGAGTTCTCAGTACACAGGCATACCCCTGCATGTCTTGCTCACTCAATAGGTGTATCCCCTTGGTCCTTTCCATGGGTTCATTGTACAGCTGATGACCCTTTATGGACCAGCGAACAGGCTAGGCAGTGCTGATGCCAATATGTCTGGGTGTGTCACCCAGAAACACTGCACAAGTCTGGAAATACTGATATCTATAACTCACAATACAAAGGTGATACAAACATAGAAACAAAATTATACTTGGAAAATCATAACATTTTCACTGACATCTTACATGACATATCTAGCATGATTCATTGCAATTTTATCATATTGGTATTAATAATAAAATAATAATGTAAAGTGTCTCACAATTCCATACAGTGTCACACTTAGTAAACCAGTGAATTCCCAGGACCAGCTCCCCAGGTCCTTGAAGATGCTGAACACTCTGCTTATGAGGGATTGAAATACGCACATATCTTCTGGGAACACACAGACAGACACTGTGTCAGTCTGTACCCCTATGTTCATTCTTCTAAAAAATTATGATCAATTTTGTACACGGTATGGCTTGTGAGGTATCATTTGAAAACACATAATCTACTGAATATTATCCCCGTTAAAATATGTGTAGCAACACTGTATGTACAATTATGAGATTTTACTGTATGGTATTACTGAAAAAGTTACAATTCTGGGGAACACTCACAGACCAGTTCCTCAGAGACAGCAAGGCAAACAGCTGGTCAAATAGCCATTCTCCGGCAGGGGGAAGGTGCGAAGAAGACATTTATATTCCATCACAAGGACCACTTGAAGCTCATATCTACAACAGACAGCCTATCACCATGACTCAGCTGAGAACTGAAGTTGTTTCTAGTACAAAGGACTGAGTTATAAAAAGAGGTGAGGAAAATGCTTGACAATCTCTCTCTCTCTCCCCTTTCCCTCTGCTCATGACAACTCCTGAAGAACTGAACTTGGGCGGCAGGGGCGGGTTAGGGGGATCCCTGGCTGAAAGGAAAGCAGGCCTCTCTCAGCATATGGTGAGAGAAACATTTGTTTTGAATCCATTTTAGCTTGTTAAGTTAGACGTTAGTTTGTGTTTTATCTTGCATTTCTTTTGTAAACAATTCTGACTTTTATGCCTTATTACCCTTAGTCACTTAAAATCTTTTTTTTTTCCGGTAGTTGACAATCTTGTTTTATTGTTTTATCTAACCAGTGTGTTTGGATTAAAGTGTGTTGGAAACTTCATTTGGATAACAAGGCGGGCGCATGTCATTTTCCATTGATGAAATGACACTTTAAATGAGCTTCCATTATTCAGTAGTGTGCTGGACAGTGCAAGATGCACATTTCTGGGGGAAGTCTGGGACCAGAGAATTTTCTGGGGTTCTCCTGTGGTGTAATGTAATTCATGAGTCGTTGACTAGCAGCATTCAATACTGTGTAGCTGGGAGCGAGTTACATGCTGGAGGCTGTGTGTTAACTGCCCAGGAGTGGCTGTTCTCACAGTAAAGCAGTGTAAAAGGCACCCCAGCCTGGGGAACTGAGGGGACACAGCTGTTCAACAGTCCAGATTGCACTGTGGTTAATGTCATAGACACTCAATTTCAAAGAGTCTCCTAAAACACAGAGAAAGTAAATCCATGTCCCAGAATTTGAAGACTCCAGACAGAGGGCAAGTCTCCCTGGCTCTGCTTCTTGCTGACAGAGAGGTCCAGAGACAACGAGAGAGTCCTGGGGAAGCTGGGAACAGTAAGCATGGACTGGTGAGGTTCAGTGGAGAAAGGGAACAGGAAGGGCAGGGATATCACTTAATGCAGGATCTCAGCAGTGCTGGATGTCAGGATAGCACATATTGCAGCCCATTAGAAAACATAATCCCAACTATACATATAAAATGATGGGGTCTAAATTAGCTGTTTCCACTCAAGAGAGAGATCTTGGAGTCACTGTGGATAGTTCTCTGAAAAAATCCACTCAATGTGCAGAGGCAGTCAAAAAGCAAACAGAATGTTGAGAATCATTAAGAAAGGAATAGATAATAAGACAGAAGATATCATATTGCCTCTCTATAAATCCATGGTATGCCCATATCTGAAATACTGCGTGCAGATGTGGTTGCCCCATCTCAAAAAAGATATATTGGACTTGGAAAAGGTTCAGGAAAGGGCAAGAAAAGTGATTAGGGGTATGGAACAGCTTCTGTATGAGGCGAGATAAAAAAGACTGGGACTTTTCAGCTTGGAAAAGAGATGAAGGGGGGATATGAGACAGTTCTATAAAATCATGACTGGTGTGGAGAAAGTAAATAAGGAAGTGTTATTTACTCCTTCTTATAAGAAAAGTGTGATTAATGTGCATAAGCCTTGTCAAGTAGTGTCAGGCTAAGCGCCATTAGGCCTCAACCTTCCGGAAGTTTTAAGAAGTGAGTACAGTTGAATTCTGCAAGCATAAGCATAATCTAGCTAGGAAGCTTTATAGACTAAAAAGGAAACTTTGTAAAGATAGATGCAGACTTGTGGTTACTATGCTCTGCAACCAAATACCTCTTTAAGCTAACTCAAGCATTTTTGAGTCTAGCAAATTGACCGCAATTAGCCGCATAGAGAAGAGATGAGCTGAGCACAGGTGCACAGTTCATAAGATCAAGACAACTGCAAATACCACACTGAAACATTTGGCCACCTTCATTGGTTGACCTGTTTTGAAACACGGCCAGCAAATACCGTATAAATAAGGTGTAAAGACGCAATTCTGTGTGTGTGTGTTGACCTAAAAGAGATCACTCTTTGTCAGGCTCACATACACCCCCTGAACCAAAGGGACTTGCACTTCACTGACTATCTGTGCCTGGCCAGTGCAGGAAACGGTCGACTGAAGGTAATGTATCTTTGGAAGAACGCAGGGTAAGGTTTCAGAGTGAAGAGGTCTGGTTGTGCTCGAGCTAGTTAATCTTAAGTCTGTATTAATACTATAGTTTAATTATATTAGTAAATTGTTTAAATTGTTTAAAAATAGTAGTAGTCAATAGTTAATCAATATATAATAACTGTATATGTTTTGTGCCTTGCTGGAAGCGGGTACAGCGCTGGTGACGCTAGTAGTTTATAAACCATAATAGCTTTACAACTCGCTGTGCCTGTCTTCAGTATAAGTTACCATCAAGTTTATCATAAAGTCAATAAAAGTTTATAAGTTGTTATATAAGGTTATAGGTAGGTTAAGGTTAGTAAAATATAGTTAATCAATGTATTAGTATTGCGTATGAATTTGTGTTGGTTGGGGATGGTTACAGTACACGTGAAGTCACTAGGCACATTCTGTCTGTGTTTCCTTTGTAGTCATAAGTCATTAAAAACCTTACTTGAGGAATAACACTGGTCTACAATTCTTGAGAAGTCGTCTGCTTCAGAGATAAAGCAGCAGCTTTAAAACAAACAAAAGGAAGTAATTCTTCACAGAACACACAGTCAACCTGTGGAACTCTTTGCCAAAGGATGCTGTGAAGGCCAAGACTATAACAGGGTTCAAAAAAAGAACATGATAAACTCATGAAGGATAGGTACATCAATTGCTATCAGCCAGGATGGGCAGGGATGGTGTTCCTAATCTCTGTTTGCTATAAGATGGGAATGGGTGACAGGGGATCTATCACTTGATGATTCCCTGTTCTGTTCATTCCTTCTGGGACGCCTGGTGTTGGCCACTCTCAGAAGACAGGATACTGGGCTAGATGGACCTTTGGTCTGACCCAGTGTGGCCATTCTTATGTACTAGGGAATCTAGTGAGTCCAGTGTAATGGGAGGGCGTATGAAAATCTCTGGGTATGGAGAACACTGGGAAATTAGAAGCTATAATTCAGGAGCAGACTCTAATTAGTCCAGAAAAGCAGAATGTGAAAAATAAGAATCAGGTCATTTGACTTTGGGAATGAGGGACTCAAAAATCCAGAGAAGAGAGATTGTAGCTACTACACATGGTGATGGGGGAGCAAGACTCTCTATGTCTCAAGAAGTGTCACTACCAACCTAAGGCATTTTCACATGCTGGGGTGCAAACCAGATCAGTGAGGAGTTGTGTCATCTGTAATCCTGGGTGAGTTTCAATGTTCTGCTGCTGGAGCTCCCCTGTCTGGATACTCCCAGCGAGCATTCAAGGACGCACTGAGTGTCTGTGTGGTAAGAAACCCTGGACCAGAAGCTCTGACTCCTGCAGCCTGCTTGTTACACCCCAAGCACATTCTGGTTTGGGTGGAGTAGGTTCAATGTTTGAAAGAAGGCCAGGGGTAGGAAGCTTCCGTTGGTTATGCTGGATCTAATCCCAGTTTTACTTGAGCAAACTGGAGATATTTGACACTGTGCAATACTGCTCCTGTGCTCTGTTCCCAAAGTGTTCTGCAGCAGGGGAGGGTAGAGTGGTATGGTGTGTGTCACTGGCATGTTGGGGTGATGCTGAAAGAGGACAGAGTAGAGATGGCATTGTGGGGGTGGCATGAAACTTATGTCTTCATTTCCGCTTCCAAGAACCGAGGGGACAGGAACCCTTACCCAGCGAGGTCACATTCTCATAGTTCTCCTGCATGACGTCTCTGTAGAGGGCTCTCTGAGCAGGGTCCAGCAGAGCCCCCTCTTCCCTGGTGAAATACACAGCCACCTCCTCGAAGGTCGGCCCCTGAAACAGCAAGAGTCCAACACTCAGTAACTGCTGCCCCACTCACAGCCCCACTATTCATAGGGGAGAGGAGCCAAATGGAAGCTCTGGGTGGATCGCAGTCAAAAGAGTCCCACCCCCACCCTGCTCAGAGCATCCAGGAAACACCAGGTTGAGGGGATGAAGAGAGAGCCCCTCCTCTCTCCCAGCAGATCCATCACACACCTACTAGCCACAGACTGATACAGGAGATGGAGCCCCTAGCGGGGTCCAGGGAGAGCTGCCTGGTAGGAAGCCCAACACCCGCTGCATTGTGAGGAGCTGGATATGGAGGGGCAGCTCCCCTAAAACTCACTGGTGGATGCCCCTTTCATATCTCACAGCAGCCGCTGGTTAGTCAGATCAGGCTCCAGCACTGGGCATCTGGTCAGTTTTCCTAGCCCCATGTAGGTGGGTTATTTTCTGTTTCACAAATTAGGGCATTTCCACCTCCGAACCTCATGGGTCTTTCCTAGAATCCAGGTCACATATTAAACAATTCCCAGCAGGTTTGCCACAGCCTGTCCTCCTCCCTTTCTCCACCCTGTGAATTTCCTGCCCCGCTCCAACCTCCAAACCAGACTGTGCAAACCTTTCCATCTCCGGTGTATTTGCTGTCCCTCTTCCCCAGCAGGATTCCACCAACCCGCCCCACCCTGTGCAAATAATCCCTACCTGAGCTGGCTCCACTGCAGCCATTTTTCTCCCCCACCCCATGGGAGGATGGGATGCGCTGGAGCAAAACATGGATGTCATTCTGCAGCCTGGGAGGGTGAGAAGGGTAATTGTGAGGGTTTCAGAACAGACTTCAGTTCATTTCACATCATGAAGTTCCCAGGCCCTTTCCCTGCAGACAGACATCCCTGCTGAAAAATGCTTGATCTCTTTATTACAGTGTAGACCTGGCCCCTCCTGCCAGGCTAAGGCCACAGAGAGATTGTTAACCTCCCTTCTCCCTCCCCCCATCCCATAACAAAGTCTCTGAACACAATGCTAGAAAAGAGCAGAACCAAAGGATTCACTGTGGGGATTCCCACGGACACTGACCCCAGGGCAGCCACATCCCAGCAGGGGGAATATGGAGTCAGGAACTGACTTTTCCTCTGTCTGATCCTTTTCTTGTTCACCGGAAAGTGATTCTGCCCAGGGATGCTGCAATACATGTGTCTGGGTGGATGAGAGAGCTGGATATCTCTCTCCCCACTCATTTCTACCACTGCCCCTTTCAGTCTCTCCTTCCCCTGTCCTCTCTCCCTGCCCCTCTGGCTGGGAAAGTCCCATTCCTGGGTTCTTTGCTCCCCCATGGCTGGATTTTCTCCTGGCAATTGCTAATGGGAAGAGAAATGAGGAGGGGCTGTTTGTGCAGAGTCACTTTCATGCCAGTCCCCAGCACTTTCCCTGAGGTCTTTCAGTTACCTGGAGTGTGTGGCTCACAATTTAGTATTAACAGGGCCGGGGGCTCCCTTTGGGGCTAGTACCAGCTGGAGAAAGTCATCACCTGGGCCAGGCAGAGAAGAAACTTTAATTAAGGTCACTTCCCAGCACAGAACCCGCGCTGAGGGAGCAGCAGCTGCTAAGCCTGGTCTCCCAGATCACAATGGAGGCTGCAGCATCTGACCCAGGAAGCTGAACCCCAATATCAGAGAGGGACAGAGCATTTGAGCAGCTTCCCTCCTTTAGCTCTCTGGGGAGAGCAGCTAATGAGAGCCCCTCCTCACAGGGAGAATTGTTAATTTCATTTGCCCCAATGTCCATCTGGAGTCACTCCTTGTCTTTCCATGCAGTGACTCTGGATTAATATTGGTCTCAAAGAAACCAGATTTCAGAAAAAATGAGTCCAGAATGCTCTTGAAGAGATCATTGTGTTGCAGTGCTAACCCCCTTTGCACCTCCCTCACCCCCCAGATCTAGTTTTCAAGAGGGGAGAAAAGCAAAATCTGTGATTTCACCTCACAGTGTTTGATAAGTGGATAGAAAGTTATCACAGTGACTGGGCGTGGCCGGGGAATGCCCCCTGGATTCTGGCACAAGCTGATCAGGGAGAAGGAGCAAGGTCAGGAGCAGCCTCCAGAGCCCCCAGCCAGGGGCTCCCAAACACACCCCGATACCCAGAGCCCAGACCCCCCAGTCACGGTCTCGTCAAATATTACCTGGGACCCAGCTGTCCCTAGCCAGGGACCCCAGATACCTCTCAGAGCTCCAAAGGCCACAGAACCCCCACCAGACCTGGCTTTGATGTGTATTAAATAAGTGGCTGGTCTCTTTCATTGGCAAACATTTTAGCAGATACAAAGGAGGGAACAAGTGATTCTCAAAGGAGAGGGGAAAGATGATCACTGGGCAATTTAACCCCCTGCAACCTCCAGGATGGACGATGACTCAGGGCAACAGGTTCCCCCCCAAGAAAGGAGAAGTTGCTGGGATTTAGAAACATGGGGAACAGCTCCAAACCCGAGAGGATTTTTAATTGACATTTGATAATGACATAGAAAGAGGGAAAACCTGAGATTTGAGATCAATGTTCAGAAATGAAAGAGAAAGGGTGCAAATCGGAGGGATTTTGGATCCATTTTTGCAAATTATAGAGAGGAAAGTGGAAAATCAGAGGGATTTTATATCAGTTGTTGATATGAGGTAAAATTTGAGTGTGTTTCACATGAATGTTCAATAAATGAATACAGAAGAAATGGGCAACATTTGCAAACATTTTATATGCATGTTCAAGAACCTGAGAAAAGATGTAAATCTGAGATTTTCTTAGTATTTTATAATTAGAGAGACAGGGAAAATCTCAGGGCATATTCAATTAGAAATAAACAGCTAGAGAAAAAGTGGGGCAAATGTTTAGGGTATTTTATATCAATCTTTGAGATTTGCAAAGAAAATATGTCACAAACTATGCAATAGATAACATGGGAGAAAAACACTAAGATCTGAGGGGATTTTATATTGCTATTAAATAACTAGTGGAAAAGGGGGACTGTTGGACTGGATTTTATATGACTGTCCAATACATAAACAGAAAGTGATGGTTCCCCTCCACTACCACCATTCACATGGGCAGCAGGGAGCCCTTTGGGGAGCTGATTTAAGAGGACAAGGGAGGGGGAGCTGGAAGGTCCCTGAAGGAGAGACGGGGGCAGCAGTGGGGGATGGGCAAGTGACTGGTAACTGGGGGCAACTGTGTTGGTAGTTAGGGGGCAGCAATTGGGATTGGGAAACCGGAGTCTGGGCAGTCCCCATGGGGGACACGTGCCCTCCCTTCCCCGCCCTGGCAGAGAACGGGCATCCCATCCCATCCCATCCCCCCTCCAGGGGCAGCCATGTTTCGGGGAATGACTCAGGGCAACAATTTCCCACCTAAACAAGGACAAATCACTTTAGATAAAATGGGTGGGAAAATCCCCCACATTGGAGGAGATTTTAAATTGACATTTGAGAATTATGGAGAGACCAGTGGGAAATCAGGAGAGATGAGAGAGCTGATCATTTGAGGGGAAAGGGGGGAATCTCCCTGGATTTTATAACCACGTGTGAGATAATGAGAGAGAAAAGGGGAAGAACTAGAGAGAATTTTTTTCAGAGTAGCAGCCGTGTTAGTCTGTATCCGCAAAAAGAACAGGAGTACTTGTGGCACCTTAGAGACTAACAAATTTAT
>NW_020674495.1:0-3099 GCF_002925995.2 Terrapene triunguis
TTGGGAAGAGCAGGACGCAGCAGATATAAGTGCTGAGGCTGGAAATCCATCTTTATGGTTTGGGGTAATGCTGAATAAACGCCAGTGCCAGTTGGTGAAGTCGTTGGAGGTGCGCGGTCAATCGGGATTCGAAGAGGAATGGTTCATAACGATTTGCTTCCCTCTGTCCTTACATTAGGACAGAAAGCTGCAGTCTTTGGCTCATTCTATACTGGACCTTTCATACTCCAGGGATACTCAGGGGATCTCAAAGCACTTCATAAAGTAGTGTTAGCTACCGCACTGCTGCTATAGTCCCCACAGTGTAGACTTAGCCTATGTTGGCTTAACACTGTAGTGTAAATGAAGCCTACACAGATGGAAGGGGTAGGAACACCACGTCCCCAAGCAATGGTAGCTAGGTTGAGAGAAGCATTCTTCCATGGACCTAGCTGCATCTACATGGGGGGGTTGGGTTAGGCTGGCATGGCTATGGTGCGTGGGGTATGGATTTTTCATAACCCTGAGGGCCATAGCTATGTCAACCTAAATTTTAAATGCAGACAAGACCTTAGACACTGGTTCTACAGGGACATCATAGGCAAATGCATCAGCTGTTATGTCCTCAGCAATAGCTCTCACACAGCCCTAGACTGTACAGTAATATCTTGTACTCCGCTTGTACTTGTGACTCCAGGGATGTTTCCTCCAACTGCCCACCCCATTCCCATTTCTTTTCAAACAAGAGGAGGTGGGATAGCTCAGTGGTTTGAGCATTGGTCTGCTAAAGCCAGGGTTGTGAGTTTAATCCTTGAGGGGGCCACTTAGAGATCTGGGGCAAAAATTAGTACTTGATCCTGCTAGTGAAGGCAGGGGGCTGGACTCAATGACCTTTTGGGGTTCCTTCCAGTTCTATGAGATAGGTATATCTCCATATATTATTTATTTTATTTATTAGCACCCTTTGGATCTTTACTTTCCTTCACCAGAGAAGACGCCTCAGTTGACATTCTCATTCAAAACTCAGTACCATTAACAGTGTCAATGCCCTCCCAGTACTACACTGCATTGTTAGCCTTGAGAGTGAACCCAAGGACTAGCATGGGACTCTTGGATCTATGCACTGCTTAGTTTGGGTCAACAGCCAGACCTAGGAGTTGACCCAATAACACAACTCATTCTAGTACTAGACTGGTGTTAGTCTTAATACTAACGTTACTGAGACTCAGGTCCTTGTAGACTCACCCTGCAAATGGCATGACGCTACCACTGAGAGCATCTATCTGCAGCTCTATGGCATAGGGCCATCTGCTTTGTTTAAACAGTATTTGTTTTATTTTTTTCTCATTGAAATTATACGGCTGTTTTGTTGATGCTTCCAAACAATGGTCAGATTTCAAATGGGTTCTGAAAAGGCAGCTGAAATTCTGAATCCAAACACTGTGATATCCATGGGACCCATACAGTCCCTTGTTATTTTTCTGGACAGAAGATGTAGAGATGAAAAATACTTGTGGAGTCAGACACCCCACCCCCCGTTCCCATAGTAACAGACCAGAATCAGGGTGGGAGGGATAGCTCAGTGGTTTGAGCATTGGCCTGCTAAACCCAGGGTTGTGAGTTCAATCTTTGAGGGGGCCATTTAGGGATCTGGGGCAAAAATCTGTCTAGGGATTAGGCCTGCTTTGAGCAGGGGATTGGACTAGATGAGGTCCTTTCCAACCCTGATATTCTATGCATGTTCCTCTGGCAGTGGAGCCTGGAGGTTTGGATTTCAATTAAGATTCAAACATCACAAGGATAGAGTCCTCCTAATCCTTCTACAAAGGTGCACGTGGTTAATCAAACCACAATGCCTCAGGCTCCAGGCTGCTTTCTTTAACATGAGTTCAGTGCCAAAGCTCCCAGAGCCAGGCTGACCTGTTCAGAATGTGTGACATGCCTCCTGGCTCCGAGAGAGGGGAAGGCTGGAGAGCTATTGTTTGTGAGTCCAATGTAACGGGGCATTGCCTAATGCAGACTTTTATTGCTACTGGGTGGATTATGAGTGAGACCTTGGCCTTTCTCTCTTCAGTGCACGAGAGAGGGTCAGGGGTACTGTTCTGGGGCACATGCACCTGGGTAAAGAAATACAGAAGATCTATTGCATGCATACGGCAGCCAAATGGAACAATCACATTAAATAAGTCGGGGGGTTCAGAATGAGAATGCATCCATATGGAGGGGATAGGTATCTACCTTAGTGGCTGCAGCAATTCCATCCTAGAACGGGAGGGTCGTGGATTCACTGTTGTGCTGGCACAGAGCAGCCCTACTTCTCCATACTTGGTTATCATGTCTTATAGGGTGCTCTGCTTCCCTGTGTCACCTCGGGGGGCCTGTGATGTTTAAAGGCAGACTGTCTGTCTGGTTGCCAGGTTGGTTTACATTAGAGCAGCCTGAAGGTGGATTTTATCTGCACTAGCTACCAATAGTCCCCAGGGGCCATTCCAGCAGCTAGGTGCATAAGGAAGTTCAGGCCATGTCCCTTTACTCCCACCCCCACTTTATTAGTCCAGATGGAGAGTGGCAAAGCAGCTGCTCTCTACCCAGCCCTTCCCCTACGCTGAGGGAATCCTCCGGAGCTCAGCTCTGCTGGACTTAGGGCAGATTTGCACTGCCAGAGCAGTACAATGCTGCTCTAGACCAAGATAGGATCTAGGCCCTTCTGGCCACCTAGGACAGAGTCTGAACGAGGAATACCAAGGGCCAAATCCTGCTCTCAGTGACACCGGTGTAAATCTGAAGTAATCCCATTACAGTCAGTGGAGGTGCCCTGGGTTTATACTGGTTCCCTGATAGCAGAATCTGGCCTCAGGAGTCTACTGGGGAGGAGGGGAAAAATCTCATGAGTCCCAATGGGAGGAAGAGGGAAGAAGTATCCTGTGTCCTACCACGTCCTCCCTGTGTGTATGTGTCGCTGCAGCCCCTCAGTGTGGGTGTGTCACCACATCCCTTCACTCTGTGTGTGTGTGTGTATGTGCGTGTGCGCGCGCATCACCGTAACCCCTCCGCAAATGTGTGTCTGAGACCGCATCCCCTCAGCATGTGTGTGAATCATTGCATCCCTTCACTGTGTGT
>NW_020674495.1:3109-8143 GCF_002925995.2 Terrapene triunguis
ACCACATCCCTTCATTGCATATGTGTGTGAATCATTGCATCCCTTCACTGTGTGTGTGCGCGCGCATCACCGTAGCCCGTCCGCAAATGTGTGTCTGAGCCCACATCCCCTCAGCATGTGTGTGAATCATTGCATCCCTTCTGTGTGTGTGTGTGTGTGTGTTTTGCAAGCCAGCAAGGAGAATTGAAGATCAGTTCAGTCCAGTCCTGAGCAATAAAAAAATGCAACACCCAGTCACAATGGGTTTGTCAACAACACTGGAGGACATTGTGCTGTTTTTTTAGTTGCTAGCTGATAATGGCCTGGTGTAAACATTTTATAACTACCTCATGAATTATTCACAGCCAGCTTCAGAACCTTACATTTTACGGGATTATGGTTTAGAAGGGGGTGGCGGGGAACCACCAACAAAACAACCAGGGGGAGGCAGGACCCAGCGGCAGCAAGGAGAAAGTTCTGAGGCCTCTGATTTATTTTCTGTCCACACTCAAGGGAGGTGTCAGTCTTTGATTTCTTTCCCACTCTTCCCTTTCCTTCTTTTTTATTCCTTCTGTTATTCACATTCTATATTTAATCACCACAAAAATATAAATAAAACACCTTATGCCGCTCTTTTAAGCTGAGAGCAGCACTTGAAATATTTCACCCTTTGCCGAGGAACTGAGTTCTATTATTGTTGATGTCGCTTGCATCTGATGAAGGACAAGTCAGTGTAAACCAATCTGATCTCTCTCTCTCTCCATCTTTCTTCTCTCCCTCCTTCCTTTTTCTATCCTTTCTATCATCCCTTCTTTCCTTATTTTTCTCTGTTCTTTTCAGCCTCCCTCTCTCTCCAGCCTACTCTCTCTTCCTTTCTTTTTCTCCACCCCTCTATGCTCCCCTACCTCTCTCCTTCTCTGGGTTCTCGACCCTCATGGGATCTGAATAAGTCAGTTACCCGTGTCTGCTGGGGAAAGAATCAGGCTCACAGATGAGTTTCTGTGGTTTAATGAGCCATGGGAAGGGTAGGCTCAGGAAGAACGGTGCCAAAACCCTCATCGTCTCCTGCAGATAGGTGTGTTTAGTATCCTGCCCACCAAGTTGCACTGGAAGGAGTTAATGCAAACCTGCTCATTGTTATTCCCCGGAGAGCTGCAGCAAGGGGCCAGGCGAGCCATCCAGCCTGCACTGTTCCCCTGCATGGAGAGTGGAAGGGATAATCAGTGATGCAAATGGCAGCTGGCGGTAAATCCCTGTAGGAACCAATGGTGTTCACAGTAACCATGAAAATGATTGACAGCTAGCACAGGGCCCAGACCCCATGATTCATTCTTCCTGATTTGAAGGTGAAACAGAGGACACAGAATCAGTGTTGCCACAATGTGAGAGCAAAGGGATGAGAGCAACTTTCAGGGCTCCTTGTGAAAGCAGAGAGGATGTGGGGAGAGCTTTGTATTTAGGACGTTGTCCCTCCTTTTAGTTATCCACAGAGCTAGCTTTGGTGGCATGGGGATGCTCAGTTGTGTTGAAGTTTAATGAAAGGCAATTGATTGATGCAACAGAGTTTCCATAAGGCGCTCCCCATCCATCAGTCACGCATGTATTTTTCCATGTATCTCTAGGGCTCGTGGGTATAGGTGAGGGCACAGGTAGGGACTGATGGGTAGCCCGTAATGCTGGATGATGCACCGTCATGAACTGGAGGGTATTATGGAGGGTACCCCTGGGGACCTTTGCGTCTGTGGGTACTTGGAGAGGGATGAATGGGCATGCAACTCTTTTTATTCGATAGTTCTTTGAGAAGGAATGAATAATTTTCACCAGCTCATTTCATGCATTTATTGAAATCCATGCCATAAAAAGCAAAAGCTGGGGAGAGCCAAAAGATTGCACCGATTATACATATATATATGCTGTTCTCGATACACCTTGATATTTTTTTGCTCAGTGCTTATTATTGGTTCACCAGCCTTGAAATGGGCACTGCGGGCAGCTTGATAAATGGATTGAAAGGCTGTCTAATTTCACTGACGTCTCTGTGAGGAACGCTGCCCTCTGCTGAAAAACTGTTTACAATGTCCTACGCCGCAAACACCATATGCCTTGGTCTATCACCACAGAGAGCTCTGCAGCCCCTCTGCCAATAGCGCAGCATGGGGACTCAGTTTGTTTATCTTTTCCTTAGCTGCGGAAGTTCACCACTGCTACGGAAACTCAGCCGGTAAGAGCAGAGAGGAGCTGCTGTTGCAGCAGATACGGTTGTACCGCGGATGGCAAAGAGGGAGCCAAGATCCGGATGGCATCACCCCAACCAGCACCCCAGACCTGTGCCGGGGAGTCCACGCCTACTGACTCCAGAGATTTAAAAATCATGAGTCAAGCCTGCCATAAATCATGAAATTGGCTTAAAATTTACTATTTAAAAAAAAAATTATACCTCATGATTTTTATCTTCCGGTATCTGAGCCCTTAGGGTGCACTTGGGTCATGTTTTTTCAGGATTTTTTCCACAACCACAAGGACTGAAAACTTACTTCATTGTTAAATGAAAGCAGAGATTCTCACCTGTCCAGATGCTCCCAGGGTTTGCGCAACACACGGAGAATTGTGAGCGTTGGCAACGCTGGGAGCTAATTCATTAATATTATCACAGCCCTAGGAGGGGTAAGCTACAATAGACACATTGAAAGCAGTCTGCTCGATAGAGCAAATGAGCTCTGACATTCAACGTTGTCTGGCCTTAGGATGCCAAGTTTGCAGCACAGACCACCTAGCTGCTACCCAGGTGCCACGGAGCTTTTCTTTCTGGGCTCTTTCTTCACTCGCTCGTTCATTTCTCCAAGTCCTTCTCGAAGCGGCGAGGGCCAAATTCATTGCGGGTGCAAAAAATCTTTAGACATCAGCAAAGTTACACCAGGAAAGAATTTGGCCCAATGCATCCATGGTCCATGGCGCCATCTACTGATTCTGCAGGGTGTTAATGGAGTTAAACAAGCCACTCCAACCCCTGAAGGTACGGAATGAAAAGGGGGGAGATAACCTCTAAGAGAACGCTACTTTCCCATTAATTGCAGAGATTCCTCATTCACCCCCTTTCCATCCAGGGGACGGCCTAGACAACCTGCTTCTTTCTTCTATTGCGCCAGTGCAGCTGCTGGCGCGAGGGTCTCATTGTGACTAAACCCAAGGCAAAAGGTATCTGGCTTTGTGGTGGGGAATAACTGGAGACCCAAAGGGGGTCTGTGAGTAGACTCGACGGGGCTTCAGTTGCCCTCCATTCCTGTCCCATTGACCGCCACATGCAGCAACACCCAGCAGCGATGAAACAGCTGTTCACATCCCTTCAGGCTGAGCAGTGGGCAGGCTGGGGTGAAGCAAAGGTAGAGTTCACAGCTACATAGCCCTTGGCCGAGCTCTGTTCCCATGGAGCAGCAGAAGCATTCTCTGGGCACTGCAGAGAGCCCAGTAGTACCAAGCGCCATAGGTAGTGCGGGGGGCAGCTCCCGTCAGGCCAATGGGGCTGCACGTGGGAGGAGCAAATTCCACACCTGCCGAAGCTTGCAGTGTGTGTAGGGGGCAATGGCCCTCAGCCCCCCTAAATTCTGCCTGTGCCAAGCGCAGGTCAACAGTTCCCAGTGATAAGAACAAAAACATCCGGGCACGTACTTTATCCCTTCCTCCTCTTGTCGCCCAAATGAGCGCACCCCCACTCCAGCCCGGAGGAGTTCATATGAAGCTGAGTTCACAGGGGTGTGTATTGCCACTGGATATCACAGTCTGCATTGAAGGCAACGAGCTATCCGATATAACATCATTAGCACAGAGGCCTGAACTTTGGGGGGTTCGAACGAGTTTTGCTGTTTGAGGAGCAAGAAAGCCTAGCGTTCGCTCTTGGGGATGGCGTGGAATGCAGTGGGACACAGCAGAATGGGAATGGGAGACAGGAGACCTAAAGGTAGCTGGACCCTCATCATTCTCCCGCTAATGAGACTTGATCAGTGCCACATCATTAGCGCGGAAGGAGACGTTACTGCACACGGGAAAGGAAACCAGCAGCAGGGGATCAATATCCCTAGCACGGAGCTAATGAGAAAAGCAAGGCCTTAAGCTGCTCGCAGCAAAGTGGCGTGACGCTCCGTGTTCGTGCACTCGCCAGAACCAAAGCTGGGGGGCTCTGGACCTCTATATATCTCAGCTGTTGTTTCAGCTTGGCGCGGTAGTCAGGTGCATGGATTCTCCATGCCCTTCAGGTGAAGATGTGGGCTAGAGCCTGTGGCTGGAAGAGAGGCATATGGCCCCTCAATTATCATTCTTCCGAGAGCCAAAGCTAGGCTAGAGACAAGCTCAACATGAAGCTGAAATAGTGAGAGTTTGGGGCCCTGTGGTGGGGCGGCGGCTGCCCCATCCCCATGCTAGAGGGGGCTGCAGCAGGCCAGTGAGCCTGCACAGATGAACAGCCAATAGGAAGAGGGCTTATTGGGGGCCAATCAGGGCCCAGATTGTAGACAGCCAATCAGGGCCAGGCTCAGCCCTATAAGAAGGCTGCTCAGAGAGTGAGTAGTCAGTCTGTCCCAGACCTTCATGGGGGAAGGTCTGTCTCCGGAGCAGGAGACCAGCACCTTGGACAGAGCAGTGTTGGGCAGGCTCAGGGGGAGTACAGTAGGGCTCCGGCCCAATACCTGCCAGACTGCGGGCCCTGGGAGAAAGGGTCTAGTGGGTGCAAGGGGCCAGAGGGGAAGTGGCCCAGGGACAGCTGGACATGGGGCGAGAAGGAGGGCAGGGAGGCTGCTACTAGAGGGTCCCTGGGTCGGGACCCAGAATAGTGGGTGGGCCTGGGTCCCCCTCTTCCCCCTTGTACTGCACCTGGCTATGCAGTAGGGTGGCTGAGACAAACTGCAACCGGCCCTTGAGACAAGGGGCTAGATTTTGGAGGTTGTGGTTGGCTACTGAGGCCAGTGCAAGGACTGCTGAACAACCGCGCGCTCCCCCCTCCCCCCCAGAAGGGGGTGAGGATGGACTAGGGGGCACTGCCGGAGGGCAGTGTCCTGAAGAGGA
>NW_020674496.1:0-870 GCF_002925995.2 Terrapene triunguis
GGCTCGCATTGAGCTCGCGTTACTACTAAAAATAGTAGTGGCACAGGCTGGGGGTGCCCAGAGTACATACCCCCAGTGTCCAGGCCAGTTTGCACTTGAGGGCAGCTAGCCTGTGCTGCCACTCGCTGCTGCTCCTGCTACCACGGCTGTGCTACTAATTTTAGCACACGAGCTCCAATGGGAGCTAGCGTGAGTTTTGCGACTCAAGCTGGGAATCCCACCCCCAGCTCCAAGCATGGATGCAGCCTAAAGGATGAACATCCCACAGTTGGTGCCCCAGGGTGACTTGATGCTTAAACTTTTATTGCTCGTTTGCTTAGGGGCACTCCTCGGCAATCAGTCTTTGAACCAGTTGACCTATAAATCTGACCCTTCCTGTGTCTGGTTTGCTGTGGGCTATGGGACCCCTTACCTGAATTTTACATTGTAACTTAGTTCTGCTAGACTGGAGCTAGAACTCCTGGCCGCGGAGCTGCATACACGGTTCATTGAGAGTAAACGGCAGCACAAGGAATGCAGGGCTTTAAACTTGAATTTTAATACATGGAAAATAGTTGAAAACAAGAAGAATCATTTGGAGTTAGAGCTTCAGATTGAACGGCTCCTAATTCCCTTCCTTTGCGACACACTGGCTCTTGTGAACTCTCTAGTGAAAAGACAATGATTGAAGGCCTCCTTGATGCCCCCACACAGTTCTTGCCCTAGACACTGGCTTTTAGGATAGAGCAGTGGTTCTCAAACTGATTTGATCAGGCCTCTCTTCTTCGTGTCTATAGTGGTTTACGTCTCCCCCCTGCTCCCGCCCCAAGTACATATACCACCACCCAGCTCTGGAGGCAGAGTGGAGAGCAGCGGCCGCTGGCCGGGCCC
>NW_020674496.1:880-2320 GCF_002925995.2 Terrapene triunguis
GCTCTGGAGGCAGAGTGGAGAGCAGCGGCCGCTGGCCGGGCCCCCAGTACTGAAGGCAGAGCCGTGCCAGCAGCAGCACAGAAATAAGGGCAGCAATGTGAAAAAGGATGTTCAATATCACATTTCACAGCAGACTTAGTGCCCCATTGCCACCCTTGCTTCTGTGCTGCTGCCACCCTGGGGCTGATAGCTGGAGCCCTGCCACCTCCAGGTGAGGGATTGGGGATGGGGGTGGAGAGCCTGAGCCCAGGTTCACGGCTCTGGCTGTCAGCTCCAGGGTGGTGGGGGTCTGGCTGTCCCCATTATCCCTGCCTCCTTGGTGTGCATGGATCTTCAGCCCATCCATCTAGGGCTGTGTAGCGGGGTGACAGGAGAGAGAGACAGGCCTGGCTGCTGGGGAACTCACCGGGGACCTAGAGTGAGGCAGAGCTGGGGAAAGGCCTTGGGGGCTGGGAAGCCCTAGGCCAGCAACTCCCCAGGCTGCAGGGCTTGGTCCTAGGCCCATAGGTATTGGGGTTGCAGAGGGACAACCTGAGGGTGGGTAAAGGCAGCCAGTCCAAACCCCTTGTTGCCTGTGATGATTGGCTGATAGACTGCAGTTTGCCCCAGGGCGCGGGGGCTAGATGGTGACTGGCAGTAGCCACAACTGAGGTGACATTGGGATAGGGGGTGGAGGTTCCCCTGGGTGGGGAGACCCAGAGAGAGAGTGGGGTACTGCGAGGGGGGCAGCACCCAAGCCAAGGGCACCGGGGTCCGGGAGGGACACGGGGGCCAACAACAGGTGGGACACCTGGCCTGCAGAGGGCGCTCCGGATGCTGGGTGAGCTAATTCCCGAGACGACCAGCAGGAGGCGCCGCAGGGGTGAGTCCACGCCTGATTACAGGCTGACAGCCGAAGTGCTTTGTAAAAAAAACAAAACAAGCACATAGCTCGTGCCTCCCTTGACACTTTCCCATGCCTCCCTTGGGAGGCCCGCCCCACAGTTTGAGAACCACTGGGATGGCGTGAGTTCTTCATTTCAGATCAGAATCCAGGACCACTTCTCTTGCTTCAGTTCCCAGATTCCTAAGAGGGTTCCTCTATTCTCTTTTAAACGCCAACACTTTCATCCTGTCTATCTAGATTCCGTCAATTCAAGAATTGCCCTGCAGTCGCAAACCCAGGATAGTTCATACCCTCTGACTGCACACTAGGGGGAATAGCAACTGATCAGTTTGACTAGCTTTTGAACACCCTCCTGCAGTTCTAGTTCTAGTTTCCACTTTGTATATAATCCTCTGCTCAAACCCCAAGGAACATGTTCTCATTCGCTTATAGTTCAGTTGTACTAATGTTTAAACTAAAGTAAAGAATTTCAACCCCTGCCATTATGCTATCATCAGTATTGTCAATCCCAACCATTCAGAAACATGAGTCAGGTTTAAAATCATGAGACTGGC
>NW_020674497.1:0-1155 GCF_002925995.2 Terrapene triunguis
TGGGGACCTGATAACAGTCTTCAAATATGTTATGGATAGTTATAAAGAGGATGGTGATCTATTGTCCTCCATGTCCATTGAAGATAGAACAAGAAGTAATGGGCTGAATCTACAGCAAGGGAGTGTGACGGGTTGGATCACAGAAACCCCCTTGGGAGCTGCCACCCGATGTGCCAAGGCTACCCCTGCTTCTGTTTTCCCTGCCAGCTCAGGACTCTAGCGCCCTGTCTTGCTGAGTCAGACACTCCTGTCTGACTCCAACACAGACCAAGGGTCTGAATCACTTGTCCCAAAGCTGCAAGTTTACCCAAAAACAGCTCACAGGAGTGTGCTTGTCTTTAGCACTCAGATGCCCAACTCCCAGTGGGGTCTAAACCCAGATAAATCCGTTTTACCCTGCATAAAGCTTATGCAGGGCAAACTCATAAATTGTTCGCCCTCTATAACACTGATAGAGAGATATGCACAGTTGTTTGCTCCCCCAGGTATTAATACATAATCTGAGTAAATTACTAAATAAAAAGTGATTTTATTAAATACAGACAGTAGGATTTAAGTGGTTCAAAGTAGTAACAGACAGAACAAAGTAAGTCACAAACAAAATAAAATAAAATGCGCAAATCTATGTCTAATCAAACTAAATACAGATGATTTCCTCACCAGTTTCAGAGCACTCCCTTTTACAGGCTAATCTCCGCTTAGCCTGGGTCCAGCAATCACTCACACCCCCTGTAGTTACTGTCCTTTGTTTTAATCTCCTTCAAGTATCCTCGGGGGGTGGAGAGGTTCCTTCTTTGGCCAGCTGAAGACAAAATGGAGGGGTCTCCCCCAGGGTTAAATAGACTCTCTCTTGTGGGAGGAGACCCCCCTCCTCCCTCCTATGCAAAGTCCAGCTCCAAGATGGAGTTCTGGAGTCACCTGGGCAAGTCACATGTCCCTGCATGACTCAGTCTTTACAGGCTGAAGCCATTGTCCACATGGTATCTTGCATGTCTCCAGCAAGACTTCTTATGTGGATTGGAGCATTCCAAGATGCATTGTTCCCCAAGTGTTTCCTGATCAGGTACTTAACCTGGCAAATTCCTTCCTAAAGAAGCTAACCAAATGTCTCCCAAAGCTTACTTAGAAACCAAGCAAGCATACAGACCATATTCT
>NW_020674497.1:1165-1790 GCF_002925995.2 Terrapene triunguis
TTATAAGCACCCCCTCCCCATAAAGCCTTATGGGGTACACTGTCACAGGGAGATTTAGGTTAGATATTAAGAAAAGTTTTCTAACTCTAAGGACAGTTAAACTCTGAAATAGGCTGCCAAGGCAGGTTGTGGAATCCCCATCACCGGAGGTTTTTAAGAACAGGTTGGACAAGCACCTGTCAGGGCTGGTCTAGGTTTACTAGGTCCTGCATCAGCTTCTCGAGGTCCTTTTCAGCCCCACCTTTCTATGGTTCTGTGATTCTGTAACATACCTACAAAAGACAGGAGTTCACTTTTTTCTATTAGTTGAGCTGGCGCCAGCCGTGGAATCAGCAGAGATATGGGCATGTTCTTCAAAGGGGAGGGCTATTTCTTCCAGGAATTTATGATGGGATTTCAAAGAGCCAGGCACCCGATTCCCTTTGGCTTTCAGTCCCTCCCAGCCCAGCATTTCTGTGATTCTGTGATCTCTGGTGGATTTCAAAGATCATGAGTCAATGGACCCACAGCTGCATACCAGGGTATCATTGCCCAGTATAGACACCTGCCCTTCATCACCTAAGGCCTGGTTTTCAAAGGTGTTTAGGTGCCTGGTAGGTTTTTATAAAGCATCTAGGTGTCCAAA
>NW_020674498.1:0-2208 GCF_002925995.2 Terrapene triunguis
TTATCAAGATCCCTTTGAATTTTAGCTCTATCCTCCAAAGTGTGGCAATCACCCCAGCTTTGTGTTATCTGCAAACTTGATAAGTGTTCTCTCTATACCTACATCCAGGTCATTAATAAAGATGTTAAACAACACTGGACCCAGAACAGATCCCTGTGGAACCACATTTGAGACCTTCCTCCAATCTGACATCATTCCATTAATAGTTACTCTTTGTTTGTGGTTGTTTAAGCAATTATGTATCTGCTTAATGGTAGGTCCACCAAGCCCACATGTCTCCAGCTTACTTATCTAAATGTCATGTGGGACTGTGTCAAAAGCCTTGCTGAAGTCCAGGTAAATTATGTCCACTGCATTCCCCCTATCCACCAAATCAGTTACCCTGTCAAAGAAGGAAATCAAGCTTGGTTGGCATGACTGGTCTTGATAAATCCATGCTGGCTGCTAGTGCTCACCCCTTCATCCTCCTGGTATCCACAAATTGAATGTTTTATACATTGGTCTAGGAACATCTCAGGTACTGAGGTCAGTGTGACTGGTCTATAGTTCCCCAGCTCCTCCTTTTTTCCCCTTTTTAAAGATGGGCACTACGTTAGCCCTTCTCCAGTCTTCCAGGACCTCCCCTGTCATCCATGAGATTGTAAATATTTTTTGCCAGTGGCTCTGAGATTTCTTCAGCTAATTCCTTTAGAATAGCATCCAGCCCCGCTGATCTGGATTAATTCAAATTGGTCACAAAATCTGTGATGTGTTCTTTACTTACCTCAATCTGTATCACTTCCCCTTCATTGTCTATGGGACCTTTGCTAATCATCTGGTCACTTGTTATGTTTTGTGAGAAGACTGAAGCAAAGTAGGCATTGAGCAATTCTGCCTTCCTATCATCTTCCGTTACCAGCTCACCGCCTCCATTCAGCAGAGGACCAACACAGTCCTTGATCTTTCTTTTTTGTTTGACATACTTGAAGAACCCCTTCCTGTTATCTCCAACATTTCTTGCCAGCTGTAACTCATCCTTTGCCTTGGCTTTCCTGATTTTGTCCCTACACACTCGTGCTATTCCCATGTATACTTCCTTGGTGACATGCCCCTTCTTCCATTTCCAGTATGTATCCCTTTGGAGTATTAGATAGCTAAAAAGCTCTTATTCAGCTGCATTGACCTCCTGTGGCTCTTCTTATCTTTCCTCTCCATGGGAATAGCTTGATGCTGAGCCTCTAGTATTACATCTTTTAGGAACTGCCAGCCCCCCTCGATTCCTTTTCTTCATAATTGGCTTCCATGGGACTTTGCCTACAATTTCTCTGAGTTGGTTGAAATCCTCCTTTCTGAATTCCAGTGTCCTTGTTTTGCTCTTCTCATGTCCTCCTTTCCATAGGATCTTGAATTCTATCAGATCGTGATCAGTTCCTCCCAAGTTCCCAACCACCTTCACGTTCGCAGCTGATTTATCCCTGTTGGTCAAAACCAGATCCAAAATGGATGACACCTTAGTTGTTTCCTCAACTCTCTGAATCAGAAAGTTGTCCCCACTGCACACTATGAATTTATAGGACGTATTATGTTTTGTTACAATAGTTTTCCAACAGATCTCAGGAAAGTTATAATCCCCCATTAATACTAACTCATGTGTGTTAACTAATCATATTACCTACTTATGGAATGACTCATCTACTTCCTCTTCCTGATTTGGTGGTCTGTAATAGACCCCCACCATAAAAATGGTACTGTTCTTTTCCCTTGTTATCCTCACCCACAGACTCTCAGTAGGTCTGTCACTCACTTTCGCTTGGACCTGAGAGTAAGTGTAGACATTCTTGATGTACAGTGCAACACCTCCTCCTTTCCCCCCATACCTGTCCTTTGAGAACAAGCTATATCCCTCAGTTTTGACAGGAAGTACCATAGATTCATAGATTTTAGGACTGGAAGGGACCTCGAGAGGTCATCGTGTCCAGTCCCCTGCCCTCATGGCAGGACCAAATACTGTCTAGACCATCCCTGATAGACATTTATCTAACCTACTCTTAAATATCTCCAGAGTTGGTGTCAAGGCTATATCCCCACTTTGAACTTTAGGGTACAAGAATGGGGGCCTGCATGAGGACTCCTAAGCTTATCTACCAGCTTAGCTCTGGTCCGCTGCCACCATCACAAGAATTCCCTCCCTGGGAAGCCTTGAGAAACCTTTCACCAATTCCCTGGTGA
>NW_020674498.1:2218-3092 GCF_002925995.2 Terrapene triunguis
TCTCTGTACACAGAGAGCTGTTACCCTTCCCTTTATAGTTATGACACAAACCCTATCTATATTTCACAGGAACCTGGTTTGAATTCACCCCCCACGAATCTGGCTTTCCTAGCCTGGGGGCATTTGTGTGCACCAAAGACTTGGGAAGCAAATTCAAGGATGGGAATCTGAACAAAAAGAGGGAAGAGAAAAGTATCTGCTACCTGCAAGGTAAGCATTGAAGCCCCTTATTCTTAGCTGATAGATAGATATGTAACTCTTCTGCCAGGTGGAGTGGGCAGCAGCAAGGGTTGGGTTCAATATCCAGGGGTCCCTCTTAGCAATATAACACAGAAACCAGCTAAAGCCCCCACCTAATAGACTGGGAAAATTACACACCACCCCTGGGTGCACCTCAGAGGCAAAACTTCCCCTCCTGCAGGCACCGAGCTTGTGTATAGCAGAGAAAACTCTGACAGGTTTCAGAGTAGCAGCCGTGTTAGTCTGTATCCGCAAAAAGAACAGGAGTACTTGTGGCACCTTAGAGACTAACAAATTTATTAGAGCATAAGCTTTCGTGGGCTACAACCCACTTCTTCGGATGCATATTGAGTGAAACATATCGAGGAGATATATATACACACATACAGAGAGCATGAACAGGTGGGAGTTGTCTTACCAACTCTGAGAGGTCAATTAAGTAAGAGAAAAAAAAAACTTTTGAAGTGATAATCAAGGTAACCAAGTACAGACACTTTGATAAGAAGCAAGTGTGAGAATACTTACAAGGGGAGATAGATTCAATGTTTGTAATGGCTCAGCCATTCCCAATCCCTGTTTAGCCCTGAGTTGATTGTGTCTAGTTTGCATATCAATTCCAGCTCAGCAGTCTCTC
>NW_020674499.1:0-3251 GCF_002925995.2 Terrapene triunguis
TTGTATGTACCATGTGGAGCTCACACTTGGAATCTTGTGATCTCAGATGCGGCAAAGTCATCGAAATATGCCGTTGACTTTTTCGGTCCGATTAACAGAATATACGTTATCTTTTCTTCTTCACCTTCACGTTGGGATATACTTCAAGAACATATGCCAATATCTGTTAAAGGGTTATTGGACACTCGTTGGGAGTCGAGAATTGATGCTGTGAAGCCATTGCGTTATCACCTTGAAGAATTGTGCAATGCTTTGTCATCTTTGCGAGAATATGCACTCGAAAAGAAAGATGGCAATACAGCAACAGAAGCCGGTGCGCTTTTAGATCATGTTACCACGTGGCCTTTTGTTCTGACTGTGTACACGTGGTACGATATACTATTTCACGTCAATAAAACCAGCAAATTAATTCAGTCACCAGATGTGTCAATTGACGTACTGCAGGCAGAAGTTGGTGCTACAAAGAAGTTTTTGGAAGACTATCGAAATACAGGATATATCTCTGTGGTCACAAATGCATGTGAAATAGCAGAGCATATGGGTATTGAGCAGGTGTTTCCAGAAACCAGGGTGCGACGTAAGAAGAGAATGTTTGATTATGAATGTGCTGATGATTCGAGTCGTCTTTCTGCCGAAGAAAAATTCAAATCGCAGTTCTTTCTTGTTCTCGCTGATCAGGCCATATCTTCTGTTTCATCGCGATTTGACCAACTCATGGAGTGGTATAAGTTGTTTGGATTTCTGTACAACGCTAACAGCCTGAAGCAGTGTCACAGAGAAAATGAACTGGAGAATCACAGCAAAAATTTTGAAAGAAAAATGGGAGACATTGATGCCAACGAATTCATAATGGAATTGAATCGTTTTATTTATGTCATCGAGAAAGAAAGAGGACTTCTCACGGCAAACAATTTTTTAACGTACATATACAAGAACAGCCTTCAGGAGATATATCCGCATCTTTGCATTTGCATCAGAATTCTTCTGACCACACCAGTTACTGTCGCTGATGCTGAAAGATGCTTCAGCAGAATGAAACTGATCAAGAATATCCTGCGCTCAACCATGACAGATGACAGGCTTTCTGCGCTTGCAGTTATCTCAATCGAAAACAAGATTGCCAGATCTCTGGACTATGACGCATTGATTAACCAATTTGCGGAGAACAAGGCTCGAAAGAAGCGCTTTGCGTAAATACGGAATACATGTACACTGTAGGCCTATGTATACATAATATGAACCCTGTATATTGTATAAAATAAATACCGCATTCCAGTTTCTGCATTGTAAGGGGCCCCGCCCGGACATATGTTCGGAGGGGGCCACGTTCTTTGTTGCTACGGCCCTGCGTGCTAGCTTGATCAGATCGATCAGAGCTAGCCTGGGTACGTCTCCTTGAGCTGGGAATTATGCCTCCTGCTCGAAGTGTAGGCATACCCCTAGATGCTTTTGAAAATCCCACCCAGAGTTATTAAAGCTGCTTTTGATAGGTAAAGTACAACAGTTTGCCTGAATAAATTTTATTTTGTTTTTTTAAACTGTATATTGTAAATGTGAACTATTATGTTATCCTCATGGTATTAGTGACTTGGGATTTTAGGATGGAATCTTCAAGGGAGCCTAAGGGTATATCTACACTACGAGAGTAGTTCGATTTTACTTAAATCGAATATGTGGAATCGATATTACAAAGTCGAATGTGTGTGTCCACACTAAGGACAGTAATTCGACTTTGTGAGTCCACACTAACGGGGCAAGCATCGACATTGGAAGCGGTGCACTGTGGGCCGCTATCCCACAGTTCCCGCAGTCCCCGCTGCCCATTGGAATTCTGGGTTGAGCCGCCAATGCCTTCTGGGTAAAAAAATGTGTCGAGGGTGCTTTTGGGTAACTGTCGTCATCCGACCGTCACTCCCGCCCTCCCTCCCTGAAAGCGCCGGCGGGAAATCAGTTCGCGCACTTTTCTGGTCAGTGACAGCGCGGACGCCACAGCACTGTGAGCATGGAGCCCGCTGCGACCATCGCTGCAGTTATGGCCGTTGTGAACACCTCGCACCTTATCATCCACCTTTCCCAGAGGCAGATGCTGAGAAATCGGGCGAGGAGGCTACGGCAGCGCGGTGAGGACCTGAAGTCTGAGAGTGGCACAGACCTGTCACAAAGCACGGGACCCCGCGCCGAGGACATCATGTTGGCAATGGGTCATGTTGATATTGTGGAACGGCGATTCTGGGCCCGGGAAACAAGCACGGACTGGTGGGACCGCATAGTGCTGCAGGTCTGGGATGAATCCCAGTGGCTGCGAAACTTTCGCATGCGGAAGGGGACTTTCCTGGAACTTTGTGAGTTGCTGTCCCCTGCCCTGAAGCGCAATGAGACCTGGATGCGAGCAGCCCTGAGTGTCCAGAAGCGAGTGGCCATAGCCCTCTGGAAGCTTGCAACGCCAGACAGCTACCAGTCAGACGCGAACCACTTTGGCGTGGGCAAATCTACCGTGGGGGTTGTTGTAATGCAAGTAGCCAATGCAATCGTTGAGCTACTGCTCTCAAAGGTAGTGACCCTGTGAAACGCGCAGGTCATCATAGATGGCTTCGCCGCGATGGGATTCCCAAACTGCGGTGGGGCTATAGATGGAACTCACATCCCTATCCTGGGACCGGACCACCAGGCCAGCCAGTACATTAACCGAAAGGGCTACTTTTCAATGGTGCTGCAAGCACTGGTGGACCATAGGGGACGTTTTACAAACATCAACGTCGGATGGCCGGGCAAGGTTCATGACGCTCGTGTTTTCAGGAACTCTGGTCTGTTTAGACGGCTGCAGGAAGGTATTTACTTCCCGGACCACAAAATAACTCTTGGGGATGTGGAGATGCCTATAGTCATCCTCGGGGACCCAGCCTACCCGCTAATGCCCTGGCTCATGAAGCCCTATACTGGCGCCCTGGACACTGAAAAAGAACTTTTCAACTACTGGCTGAGCAAGTGCAGAATGGTGGTGGAGTGTACTTTTGGCCGTCTCAAGGGGAGATGGAGAAGCTTACTGACTCGCTGTGATCTCAGCGAAACCAATATCCCCATTGTTATTGCAGCTTGCTGTGTGCTCCACAATCTCTGTGAGAGCAAGGGGGAGACCTTTATGGCGGGGTGGGAGGTTGAGGCAAATAGCCTGGCTGCTGATTACGCCCAGCCAGACAGCCGGGCGATTAGAAGAGCCCAGCGGGACGCGCTGTGCATCCGGGAGGCTTTGA
>NW_020674499.1:3261-8847 GCF_002925995.2 Terrapene triunguis
AAGTAAATATTCACTATCCTCTCCAGTTACATACCCCATTCCCCCCCTTCCAACACACGTTTAAAAATAAAATCACTTGAATTTTGTTAATGAACACCGTTTTCTTTATTACTGTTTTCTCGGTAAAGTGTTGAACCTGGGACGCAGACTGTGGTGGGGAGCGGGTGTAGTGTACTGATGCAAAGGACGCTTCTAAACTCTGTGTGTGGGGGCTATGTGACTTTGTGGCAGGGGGAGGACGGTTACAGATCCCCTGCTGCGTGGCTCTGTGATCCAGGATAAGGACCGCTGCATAAGATCTCTAACTGCCCTCCCCCGCCACAAAGTCACAGAGCCCCCCTGTTCCCCCCCACAGAACATGAAAACCACCTCCCAGACTGACCAGGGTAACTAGTGACTGCAATGTGTGTGTGCCCTGCTGCTGAACCTGCCCCCGCCTCTGTACCCTGGTAAAGGTGACTGTCCTGTCCAATTACCAACCCCCTTCCCCCCCTTCAGACAGACTCTCCTCTAAAAGAACATGATGGAAACAGTAATTAACAGAAACGTATTTTTTATTAGCAACTGCACATGAAACTGGGGAATGAAACTTGGACAGGGGCTTGGGTGAGGCGGGAAGGAAAGGACTTTTCAAATTTTGGGGAATGAGAGCCTTCTGGTACTTGAGCAGTCTGCAGGGGTGGAGTGAGAGTTTTCACGGACTCTGCCGCCCCTCCTTCTTTGGACTTTGGGTGAGGGGGGTATGGGACTTGGTGGCGGGGGAGGGCGGTTACAGATATACTGCAGCGGGGCTCTGTCCTCCTGCCTCCGGTCCTGCAGAACATCCACAAGGCGCCGGAGCATGTCCGTTTGCTCCCTCATTAGTCCAAGCAGCGTTTGAGTCGCCTGCTGGTCTTCCTGCCACCACCTCTCCTCCCGTTCCATGTCTGATCGGTGCATTTGGGACAAGTTCTCCCTCCACTGGGTCTGCTGGGCTGCCTGGGCTCGGGAGCAGCCCATAAGTTCCAAGAACATGTCCTCCCGTGTCCTCTTCTTCCTCCGCCTAATCTGCGCTAGCCTCTGGGAGTGTGATGCCAGGCTAGGTCGGGAGACAGTCGCAGCTGTGGGATGGGAAAAAGGGAGTGAATTCCTCAGAAAGATAAATTTTTGGGTGAACAAAGAACATAGTCTTTCTCTGTGAACTAGACCATGCACAGCACCTATCACATGCGCACTCAGGACAAGGTCGAATTTTCGGCCTTCGCATTCAGTGCCTAGGGTCTTGCAGTGCAGATCAGAGAAGCGGGGCAGGACACCGGAATTTGTGTAGCAGGCCGACATGGTAAGTCGTAGACTTGTGGCTGCTTAAAACTTTAATAATAGCACTGGCCTCATTTCACGTTGAAAGCAATGCCAGTCCCTGCTGCCAGCAATCCGGCAAGCATGAACTCTGCCCCTGTCCCACCCCCTCGCGGCTGTCCCAGGGAAAGATCCCTGTATGCTGCCCCCTCCCGCCTCCACCGCGTGGCTGTAAGCCGACGGTTACAGTTCTGTAAAGGAACAGGCAAGCAGTCCCAATACTAACATTCCCCTACCTAATTCAAAGCAGGTCACCATGAGTGACATCACTCTGATGAGGATTTCAGAGACCGAGAAAGAAAGGATGCTTCGGGAAAGCCTGCAAAGACCAGGGCCGTATGCCGCCATGCTCTGCAAGGCAATGATCCCGGAGTACTTGCTGATCTCCTGGCGCGGAAACGTCTCCTACTACGGAGGACACAATAAGGCCACTCTCCCCAGGAACCTGATGCAAAGACTTTCCCATTACCTCCAGGAGAGCTTCATGGAGATGTCCCATGAGGATTTCAGCTCTATCCCCGGACATATAGACCGGATTTTACTGTAGCTGCACTGGCAGGGACTAAACAGTAGAGCACCTAGGGCAAACCAATCATGCTAAACCGGATATTGTTAGATTTTTTTTCAGTAGTTGCACTGCCAAGGACTGAAACGTTAAGCGCCTAGGGCAAACTAATCATGAAAAACCCATTGTTAATATTGTTAATATTCCTGTTCTGTTAAAAATAAATGTTTACATGTTTAAAACACTTACCGACTGATCCTTCCCCTGATTCTGTGTCCGGGTTAACGGCTGGGGACGGTTGGTAGGGGATCTCTGTAAGGGTGATGACGAGATCCTGGCTGTCGGGGAAATCAGTGTTGTAAGCGCTGTCGACTGCTTCATCCTCCTCATCTCCTTCCTCATCTTCCCCGTCCGCTAACATGTCCGAGGAACCGGCCATTGACAATATCCCATCCTCAGAGTCCACGGTCAGTGGTGGGGTAGTGGTGGCGGCCGCACCTAGGATGGAATGCAGTGCCTCGTAGAAACGGCATGTCTGGGGCTGGGAGCTGGAGCGTCCGTTTGCCTCTTTGGTCTTCTGGTAGCCTTGTCTCAGCTCCTTGATTTTCACGCGGCACTGCATTGCATCCTGACTGTATCCTCTCTCTGCCATGGCTTTAGAGATCTTCTCGTAGATCTTTGCATTCCGTCTTTTCGATCGCAGCTCGGAAAGCACGGATTCATCGCCCCACACAGCGATGAGATCCAAGACTTCCCGATCGGTCCATGCTGGGGCCCTCTTTCTATTCTGAGATTGCATGGCCATCTCTGCTGGAGAGCTCTGCATCGTTGCCAGTGCTGCTGAGCTCGCCACGATGTCCAAACAGGAAATGAGATTCAAACTGCCCAGACAGGAAAAGGAATTCAAATTTCCCCGGGGCTTTTCCTGTGTGGCTGGTCAGAGCATCCGAGCTCGGACTGCTGTCCAGAGCGTCCACAGAGTGGTGCACTGTGGGATAGCTCCCGGAGCTATTACCGTCGATTTCCATCCACACCTAGCCTAATTCGACATGGCCATGTCGAATTTAGCGGTACTCCCCTCGTTGGGGAGGAGTACAGAAGTCGAATTTAAGAGACCTCAATGTCGAACTAAATAGCTTCGTGATGTGAACGGGTGCATACTTAATTCGATGTAATGGCACTAAATTCGACATAAACTCCTAGTGTAGACCAAGCCTAAGAGAGTGAAGTGCCCCATTGATGGGAGTCAGGTAGTATCCTTCGAAAATCCCAGCCTTAAACAGGTTGTTAAAGAACTTCATTTCAACTTCAACCCTAAGACTGAATTTAGTATATATGAAATTTGTCCCTTCAGTTTATACATCTTTTCTTTTAGTCCTTTTAAATTCTAGGTTCTACATTCTTTCATAATTCTAGGTTCTACATTCTTTTGAGCATTTATTTTCACCCATACATTTCCCTAAACTCCTATTCAAGTGAAAATATTATGAAGTGGTTAGAGCAGTAGGAGATGACAATTTGTGGAGGTTTGCCCTATAAAAAGCTTTGAAATCCTTGGATACAAAGTGCTGTATGTATAAAGTCTTACTTTATTTTTGCTGAATAATGGTGTTTGGGGAAAAATATTAATCTAATATTAATGATAATGTAGACTTGTTCTTATGCAATTTAGGATCTTCTAAGGAAGCACTTAGCATGAAATTTTGTGTAAGAATTTTCATATTCATAAAATGTTTTTTGAAATATGATTTCAGATAGCTAATGGATTGGTGCAAACCACTGGCTGGCCCAGTGTTGTTACCTGCATTGGCAACTGGTTTGGAAAAGGAAGGTAAAAATATACATATTTTTTATATACTGGGACTATATGTGGGTGGTTTTTAGGCCTTAATACAAAACCTGATGAAGCCAGTGTAAGAACTCCCGTTTAGTTTCAGTGATTTTTGAATTAAGCCTTTAAGGAAGATCATTTAAAAATACGTAATTGCCTGTTTGTCATGCATAGGTAGCATGTGACTCTTGCGTTTGGGGAGGCTGGGTGAGAGTATGAGGAGCTCCCCAGAAGTGTGGGGGGAGGGACCACTGGCGCCCGTACTGTGGCCCCGCTCCACCCAAAGGCCTTGCCCCCACTTGGCCACCTCCTCCTCCCGAGGCCCTGTCTGCACTTACACCCACCCCACCCCAAGACCTCACTCCTACTCCACCTCTTCCCACCCCTGCCCACTAGGGTTGCCAGGCGTCTGGTTTTCGAAAAGGGACCCTGGCAGCTTCGATCAGCACCGATGACCAGGCCACTAAAAGTCCAGTTGGCAGTGCAGCGGGACTAAGCCAGGCTTTTTGCACAGTTTTTATAATAAAACTCAAAGTATGAATTTAAAGAGGTTCTATTTGGCAGATGGATTAACAAAAATTTTTGCTGTTTCATAGTGCTCACTTTTTTCGAAGCCAACTTTTTCAGTCCTGCAGTGGGGGATATTTTACTGTTGTTTTGTAACGTCATACAGTGTTTCTCCATAGCATTGTGGTAGCTGCATAGTAAATCCATTGTCACCAATGGCAGTTGCACAGAAATAATTCACATTAATGCTACTCTAGGATCTGATGTCCTTATTATAGATGCTACTGTATGAACAGTAAGGGTATGTTACACTACAAGTGCCTACAACAGCACAACTGCAGCTCTGCAGCTTCACCGCTTCTGGGCCCAAGAAATGAACACTGACTGGTGGGATCATATCATATAATTAGAGTGACCAGATGTCCCGTTTTTAAAGGGACAGTCCCGTTTTTTGGGACTTTTTCTTATATAGGCACCTATTACCCCCAACTCACGTCCCGTTTTTTCACAGTTGCTATCTGGTAACCCTACATATAATGCAAGCTTGGGATGATGAGCAATGGCTATAGAATTTTCAGATGTGCAAGGCCGCATCCCTGGATCTGTGTGCTGAGCTCACCCCAGCCCTCCTGCACCAGGACACCAAAATGAGAGCTTCACTGATAAGGGAGAAGCGAGTGCCAATCACACTGTGAAAACTTGCAAAGCCAGATTGCTACTGTTCAGTGGGAAATCATTTTGGAGTTGGAAAATCCACTGTGGGGGCCGTTGTCATGCAAGTGTGAAGGACCATTAATTGTTTCCTGCTATGCAGGACTGTACTCTTGGCAGTGTGCAGGACATAGTGGATGGATTTGCAGTAATGGGGTTCCCAAACTGCAGTGGCGCAATAGATGGCATGCATTTTGGCACCACCCCACCTTGTCACAGAGTACATCAACAGAAAGGACTACTTTTCTGTGGTTATTGCAAGCATTGGCGGATCACCGAGGTTGCTTCATTAACATCAATGTGGGCAGAACGTGCATGATGCTGCTCACATCTTTAAGAACACAGGACTGTTCAGAAAGCTTCAAGCAAGGACTGACTTTCCTGACCTGCAAATTACCATTGGTGATGTTGAAATGCCAATAGTGATCCTGTGTGATTCCGCCTACCCTTACATTGACCTAACTTTTGTAGTGTCGACCAGGCTGAATTCTTCCATTGACCTAGCTACAGCCTCTCAAGGGGCTGGATTTACTACAATGACAGAAAATCCCCTTCTGTCACTATAGCAAGTGTCTATGCTACGGTGCTGCAGCTGTGCTGCTGTAACAGTTCTAGTGTAGACATAGGTGATTCAAACTAAGAACACATCTTACTTTTTCCTAGTAAAAATGCATCTTTAGGACCTGATCCAAAA
>NW_020674500.1:0-1995 GCF_002925995.2 Terrapene triunguis
TTATACAACCGGTGCTCAGTGTAATTCCCCCCCAAGCCCCAGCCCAGACTCTGGGGTGGGAGTCATGGTCAGCCCCTGCAATGCACTCTTGCCAGGCACCCCAGTTGTCTTACCCTTCCATTGTTCCGGGCTGCCGGAGAGTGAAATGGCCCTGTCCAGATTGCCTGGCAGGCAGCATCTTACTTGCCACAGAAACACGAGGTTGGGGCTGGGAGTCTCAGCTCTGCTACTAACCTCAGGCCACTGACTGACCGATCCTGTGCCTCAGTTTCCCCACCTGTAAAGCGGGGATAACTATCTGACTCAGCTCCTACGGCCTGTGGAGATTAATTGGTTCATGTCCATAGGGCTCAGTAAAGTGGTGCGGGAGGGGCCAAACATCATTAATACAGAGGGACTCAAGGTCTCGGTTTGTCATGCCCAGCTGAGGCTCATGCCATCCAGATGCATGGTGGCACGCTAGGACCTGTAGCCCCACAGGCTGGCTGCAGTCCGCTGCAGTCTGCGGCCAGTTGCTGACAGCCCTTAGCTGAGCTGAGTTGGAAGGTCCAAGGTCACCAGGACTTTGCTGCCTCTAACACTACAGTGCCCTGGAGCTGAGAGGGGAGGACACCAGCCATGACAGCTGGGAGTGGGGCTGGCCTCTGCCTCCAGAAGAGGACTCTCTCCTCATGCCTGGAGTCTCCAGCCCTCACCCAGCGGAGGCTCTCACTGGCTGCCTTATGAAGGGGGGTTGCTGGATGTGTGACCTACCAAACCAGCAGCATTACTAGCCTCCCTGCATGCTGGGGAGGCTGGAAAACACCAGGGTAGCCCAGAACCCCTGCAGGGAGTGATGCTGATTTCCCCCATCTCTATCACCTTCCCATGGTGGGGGGATGGGACGGGACTTACCTGGGCTTGGTGCAATGGCACAAGCAAAACTAACTGCACCGTCTCATGCTGCATCTTTCTGAAGGAGGGCCCAGGGTGGCCTGACTTCCCCAGCACCTGGGCATGCAGCTGGTTCAGGCTCCATGGGTGCTAGTGACGTCTGGCAGGTGTAAATGGTACTTGCTTTCCTGAGCAGTGCATGCTGGGACCCGGGTACCTGTTCTCACGAGCCTGGAGCACTTTCCAGACTGAAAGGACGCTAGGAAAGGGTTAATCTATGCAAATGCTACTACTACAAAACTGTATTAAGTAAAGGCTGGGGCTCAGAGTGAGGGCTGGGCTCTGTTCCTTACCCTCTGCAAGTTGCTTCCCCGCTCTCTGCCTCAGTTTCCCATCTGTAAAATGGGGCCAGTGACACTGACCTCCCTCCCGGGCAGGGGGTGAAGCCAAACTCCCACTGATCTCATGTATCAAGGTCTCTCCTCCAACTACGGTAGCTACTGGGATGGGAATAGCTGCTTTTACAAACCAACACTAACCAGGCCCACCTCCTTCAGCACTGCCCTGCCAGAACTCCCCTGGAGAGCCAGCGGGGGAGAGGAAGTTAGACGTGGGCCTGGGCTCCTGCCCCTAGGGCGCAGGGAGGCTACGGCTAGTTAGCCTGTAGCGTGAGATATCCCATGAGGCCTGATCCCTGCCCCACAGTGCCTAGAAAGGCTCCCCCCGGCCCATCAAGGATAACGCCCTGCTCTCGTGCCCAGCATCAGTCAGTGTTCCTGACATGCCAGCAGCAGGTGCCAAACCCACACCAGCGCAGCCTGCCCCGTGGTTCCCAACCCTATGACTGCCCAGAGCGTTACCTCATGCTTTGCCACTATTGCCAGGGGGATGGGATGGGACCCCCCCCAATTCCGCCTCCCAGCCTTACTGATGAACTTGGGGCCCCAGAGCACACAATGCTGTACGGCTGCTCAGGTAGGGCAGGCCCGTGGCATCTGTGTAATCCCTGCTCACAGCAAGGCTTGCTTCACTGGCCTGGAAAAGAACTAGAGCCACTGCGGGGCGGGGCCTGCCTTGGTGCAGCGGGTCTCTGCGTGGGCAGGTGCCTGCCCTGGTGCAGCG
>NW_020674500.1:2005-2348 GCF_002925995.2 Terrapene triunguis
TGGTGCAGCGGGTCTCTGCGTGGGCAGGTGCCTGCCCTGGTGCAGCGGGTCTCTGCGTGGGCGGGTGCCTGCCCTGGTGCGGCGGGTCTCTGCGTGGCCGGGGGCCTGCCCTGGTGCGGCGGGTCTCTGCGTGGGCGGGGCCTGCCCTGGTGCGGCGGGTCTCTGCGTGGGCGGGGGCCTGCCCTGGTGCGGCGGGTCTCTGCGTGGGCGGGGGCCTGCCCTGGTGCGGCGGGTCTCTGCGTGGCCGGGGGCCTGCCCTGGTGCGGCGGGTCTCTGCGTGGGCGGGGCCTGCCCTGGTGCAGCGGGTCTCTGCGTGGGCGGGGCCTGCCCTCGTGCAGCGGGT
>NW_020674501.1:0-1689 GCF_002925995.2 Terrapene triunguis
AGAGATAGGTGAATGACAAAATCCAAAGAATTTATGCAAAAAAAAAAATCACAACTTTCATCAAGCTGTTCAAATATTATTTGACCATTTTCAGGCCCTAATTCAGCAAACACACAGACATGTGCTTGACGTTACACACTGTGAGTAGTCCCTCTAACTTCAATGGAACTTCCCAATATTCTGTGCTGTTTAGGTTCTTATACCTTCCTCATCACAGTAGTATTTAAGCTCCTTTCACTAGTGCGTAAAATGACCAACATCGGCCATGTGCATTCATTCTCTCTCTCACCCGCTCTCCAGAGGAAGAATAGTATGTGTAGTATAGTGCAGGAGTCGGCAACCTATGGCACGCGTGCCCAGTGACCACAACTGTCCACTGCAGGTGTACAAGAAGCTGGGCATCTCCTCCCATATGGAGCAGCTGGGCACAATCTGGCCTAGTGAGATATGTCACAATAATAAGAATAAATGCTTATGCACAAATCACAGACAGGAAAAGGCCTGAAGCCACTCAATAAATTGTATGCTAGGAATAAATCAACTAGCTCTGGTGAAGACTCATTTTCAGTTCATCATAAATCTTTTTGCAGAGGACCGTATTTTGTACAACTAGTACAGAAAATTCAAAAAGCAATAATAATACAACTGCAGTATATAACATTTTTGCCTATTTTTTCCCCTTTCCACCCAATTTTAACTAGGGGGATACATTTAACTAAGTAGTCATTTTACATGATCTAATACTGGTACCAAAGTATTATAAGATTCACATGAAGCGACATGTACCATTAAGATCTGCTGCAGAAGAGATATTTAGGGAAAGGCTGCTATTGGTTCCCTCCCCGCTCCATGTAGGTAGCAAGCTTATGTAGGAGAAAGGCCTTTCAGAATGAGCTTTCCCCACCCCCCTTGAATTGAGTTAAATGGAGGTGATGAGTTGCCTGCCTCCTTGCTGCACATGAGCATTAATATGGGTTTTATGTATGGAAAAGAATATTTATTCATTTTTGCGGGCTGAAGGGCTACTGATAACCCCCTATAATAAGGATTGAGATGAACAGCTAAGGCAGGTCTCTTCTATTTGAAAAAAAAATTAGGTACAGTCAGAGATAACATGGGAACACGCAATAGATTGGGTCTACTAGCTGTTAGTCTTAAATCAGGGGTTTTATTCCTAGTTTGTGCAACAAATAAGCCAACAGCTCCTCAAAGTCGGTGGCAGCAATTTATAGTTTGGCCAGTAAAATAAAAATTGAAAAAAGAGAAGTTTATATAACCTTCTCTTGCTCATCAATGAGATAAACTGGCCTCTCACAGGAAAAATTGGGGTGCAAGCTGTGGAAGAGTGAGACTTGTTCTCCCCCACCAAACCTATTCCTCGCTGCTCCTAACCTAGAGACCAGTTCCCATGCACTTACCTCATAGTGTTCCCTATGCCCAATACAACCCAACTTGAGACATTCAGTCTTGACTAGCTTCCCCTCCACGATATAGATACCTTTCCTACTGACCCCATCCCCATTAACCAAATACGTTTTCCCAATGTGCTCTTTCTAGGAGAGCAACCCAGCCTGGGGGCATTTGATGCTCACTCTTTCATCAGGTACCCGTAAGTGAGTGGCAGAGCCAGATTTTGAAATGGGTGTGTGTGTGTGTGTGTGTGTGTGTGTGTGTGTGTGTGTGTGTGTG
>NW_020674501.1:1699-2633 GCF_002925995.2 Terrapene triunguis
GTGTGTGTGTGTGTGTGTGTGTGTGTGTGTGTGTGTGTGTGTGTGTGTGTGTGAGGGGATGATGGGTCACTAGTGACTGGCAGTGGGCTGGAGAGTGAGCCTGCCCAGCACTCACCTAGCAGCAGTGGCTCCTGTCCTGTGGGGCTGGGCCTGGTTCCCCACTTAGGGTATTGCGACCTGGTGCATGGGTTCGCAGCGCCATTCAGGTTTGGCCTGGCCACCCCTCCATTCAACCTATTGAAAGTAATAGGAATCAAACACTGAAATACCTTTAAAAATCTGATCCAAAGAAACTTGCCTAAGGTCGCAGAGGAAATCTGCGCAGGGAACATTTTACAGCAAGAAACAATGACTCTTCTGTGTAGTAAGCTTGTGCCCGCTGTCATTTCTCGGGGGATTGTAGCAGTTTGTGCTCTACCACCACCAAACATGCTGCTCAGTGACAAGGAAAGCATGTCAGGCTTTCTTTGTAATGTCTCACCCTGTCAGCTTTTTGACACTTTCTTCTGTTTGCCTTGATATGATACCACAAAAGAATATTTCTGTGGATAATCCAGTCATCTTTCATCGGGTTCACATATCAGGGCATTCACAAAGGCATCCTAATAAGGCAAACAATGGGCTAAATGCTGCTCACCTCACTCCCATGAGTAATCCCACTGAAGCCAATGGGCCTACCAGTGTGAGTAAGAAGAGTTTGGGCCAAAGTGGCTTCATTGATGTATACAGGCAGCTCTCAGGGTAAAGGGAGAGTGCATTGAAGTATGAAATTAAAATATAGACATACAAACATAATTGCCAAAACTAGCTGCCACCTCCAGTATATTTAACATGCGGTTTCAAGCAGTTTTCGAGGAAGAAGCTGGCATATCACTGTGACGGGTTGAATCACAGAAACCCCCTTGGGAGCTGCCACCCGATGTGCCAAGACTAC
>NW_020674502.1:0-339 GCF_002925995.2 Terrapene triunguis
GCTTGGTGTAAGGGACCACCTATCACAAAAGCAAGCTTACCTGGGTGACAAGATGGATCAGCGTACCCAAGGGGACTGTCTGTGACTCCATGTTGAGGCTGTTTAGTGCCTGAGGAGTTCACACCTGATACTTAAAGCTGGGTGTGATCGGTGTCGGTCCGCCTACCCGCTAGGGGGCGGTGGGGAGCTACGTCGTCACGGGCTGGCCGGGGTTACGCCTCCGCCAGCGGGGAATTAGCAGCGGAAAGGCTGCCAGCCAGAGTCTGTAGCGCGCCCCTCAGGCAGGGGAGCACCGGCAAAGGTCAGTAGCGCGCCCCTCAGGCAGGGGAGCGCCGGCAA
>NW_020674502.1:349-1916 GCF_002925995.2 Terrapene triunguis
GCGCGCCCCTCAGGCAGGGGAGCGCCGGCAAAGGTCCCGGCGTGGCTCGGCCGGGTAGGGGAACGCAGGCCCACCCTACACCACTGCGTTCCAGCCCAGGGCCCTGACGGTGGCAGGACGAGGGTCCCGCCACTGGATCAGCGGGGTCCCTCCGTGATACAGACTCACCACTGTGCAGCTTTGTCCCTGGGCTACTTCCTACCCGATCGCTCGTCCGGATCCCTCTGATCCCGTCAGTGCGTCGGGGTAGTCCGCTCTTGGCAGCTCCAGCTCCCCCTCAGGCTCAGGCTCAGGCTCCTCCAGCTCCCCCCAGTCCTTGGCTGCTGGCAGCTCCAGCTCCCACTCCGGCTCCTCCAGTTCCCCTGGGTACTCGGCAGCGGGCAGTCCTGGCAGCCCCAGTCCGTCCTCCCGGTGCGGTTTCCACTGGTCCAGGGCCTCCCCTGGCGCGGCAGCAGGATCTGAAGGGAGCAGCCCACGGTCTGCGTCTGCCTCCCTCCTTGGTGCTGCCCTGACTGAGCTAAGGGCCCCACCCTTTATACTTCCTGTTCCACCCCTCCCCTTCCGGGGGGTGGAGCTAGCTTGGGCTGGCCCTGCCCACTCCGGCTGAGAGAAAGGCCCTTTTACCTCCAGTTCGGAGGGCAGCCACCCTGGCTCCCTACACTGGGAATAAAAGAAATTGGTATGTGCTGGAAACCTGAGGCTCTGAATGGTACAAAGTGGGATAGTCAACATATTAAAACCTCAAGGGATAATGTTACAAAGAGAATGAACCTGATACTTGGTTGGTGAAATCCAAATATAGAACTCACAATTAATTTGGGTGCGTGCCCTGCTTCTTAACAGTCTGCCCTGAGGTTGGTACCCATGCTCCTGAGCCACTCCAGACAGCTTGACATCTGCCCTATAGGTAGTGCCTCCAGGTCAGGGCTGAGACACACAGGCAGGACAACTTGAGGAAAGCTTGCACTGTGGCTAAGGGAGAGGACTTTTAATGCAGCACCTTTCACAGGCACCAAGCTAAACAATATTTCACGTGAACTGAAAACTATTTTTTAAAATGCTGAGCTATGCAGTCTTTAAATATAGATGTGATTTATACCTGTGGGTGTTCTAATGGTGGAGATAGGGAGGGGCAGGCATCTGACGTAGAGAGGCAGGTTTTGAAACTGCTTTGTACTCAAAGATGGATCAGCGCAAATCTCTTGAGGCAGAAAATCAAATGAGTCCTATCACCACTGCCCGATAAAAAACCTGCTATTTTTGACATACAAAACACATGATTTGTCAGTGTTTCTTGATGACCACTGATTTCGTGTTTTGTAGAGGTAATTAACTGATCAGCTGGAATTTCTGTCTAAGAGTTGCAAGGTAGCACATTAATATGGTTGGAGTATCTGTTGCCATATAAAATACACAATAGAAATGGTAATTGTGCTAGTCTAGGAGCAATTAATTTGGAGATCTGAACTGATGCTCTGCCACTACATCTGTAGTTCTGACTCATTTTCTTCCCAGGGCCTGATGATGAAGAGAATCTGATTTTAGAATGTACATTCATTATACTAAA
>NW_020674503.1:0-1331 GCF_002925995.2 Terrapene triunguis
GCCCAAGCTGCTGTAATACAGTAGCAGGGGAGGGGACCAGGAAGCGCGTGGTGGGATTAGTCCTGGGCTAGAGCTGTTGCATGCTGAGCCCTGGGCATGAAGTCAGAGCTCGCCACTAGAATCATTTGGGGGTGATCACAACGGGGACTTACTGAGCTTCCCCCCAAATGCCCCAGGGAGCTTTGCCATAGCTTCGGAGAGCAGATGGGCCAAGGGCTTGTCTCGGTGTTCTCGGGAACCTGGATCCCAGAAAACCCCCTCTCTGCCCGGGTACACGAAGAGCTTCCAGACCCATGTGGTGCCTCGTCCACCTCTCTGTGGGGCACCTCGCCGAGCTCAGACCCCCTGTTCTCCCGGGCTAGCAGAGCAGTGCTGGGACGGGGGCAGGGCGCTCCGGAAGGGGTGTGGCTTGCAATGGGAGCAGGGTGCGGGGCGGGGGGGATGTGTGTGCTGGGGAATGACAGCCGCAGGGGCGATGCTGTCGCTGCAGGGAGCAGGTGGAGGGGGGGGACACAGACAGGGCTGGGGCTGGTACTGTCCTAGCAGCTGGGGAAAGCTCTTCCAGCATGAGAGCACTTGAGGCAGGGAGTGTGCCTGGCTGTGGATTAGTCTTACTGACACCCTGGGTAGCCTAACAGCAATGTGGGGAGTGAGGGGCTGCTAAAGGGGGAGCGCCCTAAGCCAGGGAATGCAGTGGCAGGGCTGAGTGGCTCTCGCCAGGCCAGGGAGTCACACTGGCATCCAGGCGAGGAGTGGGCAGAGCAGCACAGCCACTGAAGGAACGGGAGCAGAAGAGTTCAGGCCTGCAGCATCTCAGCTCACCTGGAGAGGTGGGGCAGGAACCCCCCAGGGCCATCGTTTCTGGTCAAAGAGGCTAGAATAGTTTTGCCAGCACCAGAAACCACTGCACTGGGGGATGTTGGCCAGGGCCGAGGCGCCAGGGAGAGAGGGGGCCAGATCCTGATCTCCTTCGCCCCACTGCAGATATAGGGTAACTGCTGGGACAGCAGTGGAGTTAGTCCATTTTGCACCGGTGCGAACGAGGCTGGGGCGTAGCGCAGGACATGCTGTTTGTCACGGCCGGAGTAGCTTTCGGGCCATGCTGAACACAAGGGGTCTAACTCAGCTCTTGAGCGCTTTGCTGCCTGGACCATTACTGTACATTGCCCGCAGGAAGCCCCCTGAGACAGGTCCACTGGCACAACTGAGAGCCAGTTTGGTCACTGATCTGCGTCTCAGTTACACCATTGCCTTCAGCGCAGTCACTCCTGATTGACATAGATGCAGGGCCGGCTCCAGGCACCAGGCACCCAAGCTGGTGCTTGGGGCGG
>NW_020674503.1:1431-2416 GCF_002925995.2 Terrapene triunguis
GAGGCTTTTTCGCCTGGGGCGGCGAAAAAGCCAGAGCCGGCACTGCATAGATGTGAGTGGGAGGCGAGTCAGGCCCTATAGCCACGTGAAGCCCTAGTCAGCGCTGGAGATGCAGGGCCCACCTGTGCGTTGGGCCCACTGCCCCGCTTGTGCATGGTGCGCTGGGACTAATATCCCTACGCCCAATAAAACAACAGGGTGGGGGACAAGCCCGGATTCGGGAGGGATGAGCCAGGAATTAGCCACCCCCTCAATTTGTGTGTGTGTTATCGGACTCTTGCTATCAGGGTTTGCCCCTCTGATGGGGAAGGTTGGCAAAGCAAGTGGGTGATAAAGGCACAATAATAAGCAAATTGCTCCATTTGAACCCCTCCCTTTCCCGGCCCAGGGGCTGACAATGGGGCACAGCCCACTGCAGGAGACTTTGTGGCTGAGTGGCAGGAGATAACCCACAGGGGAACCATCACTTGACTCAGAGAGGGGCCTGGATTCCTGGGCCAGGGCTGTGCCCAGTACTACCAGCTTGAATGCACCACTGGCTAACGCAAACCCCCAAAGCTGTTTCATTCATTCTCTGTAACCAGCCTGACAGTGATAACCCCCGGCAGGCTCGAGACTTGGTCAGGTGCGGACAAGCCCCCGGCAGGGTAGAGTGGGTCAGGCCCAGACAACCCCCAGCAGGGTACAGTCCAGGTCAGGCGCAGACAACCAACCCCCACAGGGTACAGCCGAGCCCGGGTCAGGTGCAGACAACCCAGGCAGGGTACAGTCGAGGTCAGGCGCCGAGCCCCACCGGGGACAGCCGAGCCCGAGCCCGAGCCCGAGCCCGGGTTCTGCGGGCCCCTGCCCGGCACGTGGCGCGGGGGCGCTGGCGATCCCGGCCCGGGCCCCTGCCCAGAGCCCCCCCCCCGGCCGCGGCCCCCCTGGCCCGGCAGGTGACGGGCGGCCCCGCCCCGCAGCCCGGCCGGCCGCGGCTGACAGACAG
>NW_020674504.1:0-1876 GCF_002925995.2 Terrapene triunguis
CTGTCCCACCCCAGAGCCCGCACCCCCAGCCAGAGCCTTCACACACATCCTGCACCCCAACCCTTTGCCCCAGCCCTTAGCCTCTCCAACACCCCAAACCCCTCATCCCCAACCCCAGACAGAATCCTTATTCCCCCGCACCCCTACCCTCTGCCCTAGCCCTGAGCCCCTCCCACACCCCAAACCCCTCATCCCCAGCCCCACCCCACAGCCCTCACCCCTGCACCCCCTCCTATCCCCAAACTCCCTCCCAGAGCCTGCACCCCTCACCCCCTCCTGCACCTCCACCCCCTGCCCCAGCCCGGAGCCTGCACCCAGCACCCAAACTCCATCCCAGAGCCTGCACCCCAGACCCCCTCCCCCACCCAAACTCCTTCCCAGAGCCCTAGGCAGCTGGGCGGCGGAGTTTGGGGGGGCGGGTTCTGGGCACCACCAAAATTTCTACAAACCTGCCACCCCTGGCGGCAGGCATATCAGAAGCCCAGAGAGCCCAACAATCCATCAGGAGCTGAGCCGCAGACCTACCACTTTTACAAAGAACTGCGTGCCATATTTGGCGTATTGACGTATTTTACCCATCATGACCCCCCACACACTACCCTGGATACCTCCAAGAAGCCCAAGTCACAGGTCCCTGCCATGAATAGGGAGGAGGAAGAGGTGGATGAGGACAAGGAGAAGGAGTGTGGGAGACAGACAATGGGGTGGGGAGTCAAGCTGTGCCATCAGCCAGGACTTGTTTTTGACTCCACTCTAGTCCAGCCAGTCCCTGCAGTTGAGCACGGGTGAGCCCCAGGCAGGGGAAGGAAACTAGGGTGAGAGTGTAAATAAGTTTCCCATTACAACAATGGTGCCCCCAACTTAACAGGACACAGCTCTTGAATTTTCATTAATTTACTCGTACAACAAAGAGAGGTAGAGTTCCTGTCTGCTTTTCATTCCTCTCTAGAGGTAGGCAGAGGGGGCGTTGCAAACAGTTTGTTTGTGTACACAGGGATGTCCCTTGAAGCCTCCTGAGAGAACTCAAGGAAACTTCCATGGAGGTGCTCTGCAATCCACTCCCAGAGGTTTCTAGGGATGGCAGCTTTTTTTCTTCCTCCGCAATACATGACTTGCCCACACCATTCAGTGATAACTTTGGCAGACACCATTGCCTTAAACAGGCTAGCGGCACATGGGCTCAGGCAACTTCAGGACATCAGCAGCAGCTGTGCTCTCTCTGCCTTTGTTATCCTCAGGAGGGAGATATCAGCTAAAACCACTATCACCTGTGGCAAATATTGCCAGTATTCAGTGCCATTATCTATAATCATGGTCTCATGCAACCAAGCAAGTCTCTCTTCGTTTCCCAGACCACTGGTAGGTAATACCATGACTGGTGCTGTTAGTGGCACCATGAACAAGCACTCCAAAGCAGAAGAGCCAATAAGCATGTCTTGTTTAACACTTTAGGGGAACAAGGGAAGGGGAGACTTTCTCAATCTTAAGTTTTGCTTTCTGTACATACTATATGGACAATGGTACTTCTGGGTGTTTTATCTGTAGCTGGGACCGTTGCAGACTTGAGGGGTCCCCCCTCCACACCAGTGGAACAATGGACCCTGATAAGGAGGAGAAAAAAGAGCCCTCAGGAAGACATGTTCTGCAAGGTCCTGCAAGCCAGTGCTGCATCAGACCTTGAACAGAAGGCTGCAAGTGAATACTGCAGACTGTATGGAAAAGGAAAGAGCTGACAGGAGAAAGGCACAAGAACAGGAGAGGGAGATGCACCAGGACATAATGGAGCTTCTCCATTGTAGGAATGTGTTGCTCCCAAATCACAGCCCACGAGAATGGCAAACTGTTCCCTTGGCAACGAGGCAGGAGTGACCTTGTC
>NW_020674504.1:1886-2505 GCF_002925995.2 Terrapene triunguis
AGAAGTGTTGTAAACAAAGCAAGTAATATAATAAAAACCCCAGGAAAGGTTTTTTCCTGGGAGGCTTTTGGCTTGAGGCTTTAGAAGCTAGTACCACAGACCTGGCGTTCTGTTTCCTTTCTCGTCACCACACTCCATCAGCAAACGAGTCTTGTGGACCTCCAGGTTCAACAATCAGGGGCACGACTCCCATTGAAGTCAGTGGAGAACTGCAGCATAACACCTCCCTACACCCCACCCACCCTAGCATTCCACATGGCCTCAGGGCCAGCATGCCTACCTCTACCCCTCCACACCGGGGGAAAGCATGGACAACCACAGCTTCACATACACTGACCTGTGAGAGCCATGGTTGATGTATGTGTAGCTACAATGGACATCAATGTTCCTTTCCCTTGTTTATTTATTAGGGTGCCTAATTATTTTTTTGAAGTTAAAAATGTATTTGCTATTAAATTCTTCATATTGTTTGCTTGGAGCTGTTTTCGTGACTGAATAAAACTCTTTTATTTTGAAAGTGATTCATCTTTATTAGTTTACACCTGATGTACAGTGCCTGCTGGCAGTGAAAATAGTAGTCTTGTACATGCTAAACCCATTGGCTCAGTGCCAAACAGTG
>NW_020674505.1:0-574 GCF_002925995.2 Terrapene triunguis
ACAGAATAGAAATCAGGCGCTTTTCACGTTCTTGTCTTTTTTCTTGTTGTTTCTTTTGCTTTTTTGGCTGCTTTCTTTGTTTTTGTTTTAAAGACTTGCTAGCTACTAAGTCTGCCGTGAAAAGTGATATTAGCAAACATGCAAATGTCACTTTTCACAGCAGACTTACTCAGCCCCGACGAACCCGGGGACAAATTAAAGCCTGGATGGGGAGGTGGGTAGGGAGGCAGAGGGGGCCAGGGGCGATTGGGGGCTGGGGGAGGCAGCAGGAGCCAGGGGTAATGGGGGAGGTGGTGAGCTCAGGGCCAGAGTGTGGCCGGGGAATGGAGCCGAAAGCCTCACGCTCAGGGGACGGGGCCTGGAGAAGGAGCCCGAAACCCCATGGTTGAAGCCCGGCCTCACCACGTCCGGGAAGGTGGGGAACTCACCGGCTGCCTGCTTCTCCAACTTCTGTGTTTCCAGAGGGGGGCAGGGCCCACCTGTGAGGAACTGGGTCTGTTCTTACTGTGGTCTGTGAATGCTGACAGGGGAGTGTGGCTGGGATGGTCTACATTGGGGGATGGGAGACTGACTG
>NW_020674505.1:584-1074 GCF_002925995.2 Terrapene triunguis
AGGACGCCGGGGGTGCAGGGCCCTGAGTCCCCCCATACTCCGTGACACCACCACCTGCTGGCAGCCCCGGGGGAGGGGCTGCTGCTCCCCCCCGCCCCCCCCGTCGCCGCCCGCCCGCCAATCACCACAAGAAAAGCCCCGGGGTGGCCGCATGCGGCCAGGGGTGGCTGCATTTGAGAAATGCTGGTTTAGACTCCCTATGGAATGACTGGGGAGAGATAGGCAGGTGCCTGTGGATGGGATCCACATCGGGTTGTCAACCCTCCGGGGTGGCCCTGGAGTCTCCAGGAATTAAAGATTAATCTGTCCTGGACGATTAGACCCTGGGTGGAAACCTCCAGGAATACGTCCAACCCAAATCCACAAAAGCCAACGCGGTGAGCGGGGAGCTGCCTGCGCGAGCCCAGGGGAGATTCCAAGGAGAAGGCTGTGTCCTCGGCCCTGCCCCTCGCATGGAGACAGGGGCTCACTCTGGGTCTAAGCGAGGTGT
>NW_020674506.1:0-600 GCF_002925995.2 Terrapene triunguis
TGCTCCAATCTGTACCGAGACTGAAAATCAGACCATTTTTGAGTGCCCCACTTGGACACTCAAAATCACTAGTCCCGTCTGAAAATGTAGATAAGTACTTATTCATTGTAGGCAATTATTCAGTTAATTCGAATGGCATTTTATTGCCTGATTGGATGACTGCCTCTCTGGGAAAAGGAGAAGAGAGCTCATGTAATGAATCACAATGTCCTCTTGTTTGCATATGAAAATGGGTATTCATATAAATAGCAACACCTCCCTCCACAAACTGTTGTATGAATGGAAGTGTAAAAGGTTCCTGCCGGGGCTCGACCCTCCAGGGCAGGAGGGGAGCCACACCGACTCCCTGTCCACGAAATAAACAGTCTATTAACTCGGCTCTCAGTCCCTTCGGTGCGGGGGCTGAGTAGTCCACAAGCGGTGCCGCAGCCCAGGCCCTCTAGTGCAGGGGGGCTGGGCGAACACCCAGTTCTGGAGGCCAGGCCCTCTGGTGCAGGGGGACTGGCTAACAAGCCGTTCAGTTTAGGAGCCCAGGCCCTCTGGTGCAGGGGGACTGGGCAAACACACAGTTCAGGAGGCCAGGCCCTCTGGTGCAGGGGG
>NW_020674506.1:610-1922 GCF_002925995.2 Terrapene triunguis
TGGGCAAACACACAGTTCAGGAGGCCAGGCCCTCTGGTGCAGGGGGGGCTGGCTAAATAAGCAGTTCAGGAGGCCAGGCCCTCTGGTGCAGGGGGGCTGGCTAAACACGCAGTTCAGTTTAGGAGCCCAGGCCCTCTGGTGCAGGGGGACTGGGCAAACACACAGTTCCGGAGGCCAGGCCCTCTGGTGCAGGGGGGGGCTGGCTAAATAAGCCTCACTCCGGGTAAGCTCTGGCTGCGAGACCAGAGCGCTGGGTGAGGGGGAAGCCTGCCACCCGTGTGTGGGGTGGCAGGGGGGAACGCAGGCCCACCCACTCCACTGCGTTCCAGCCCGGGGCCCTAACAGCGGTTACTGCCGCTGCCGGTCAGTGGGGTATCCTGACCGAAACACACTGACATGGGTTCGCATGTCTCGACAGCCTGACCGGGGTCGGCTTCCCCCGGGCTACTTCCGATTTCCCCCTCAGGGCCTACCTCGTCCGCGGCACCGGGCAGGGTCCAGTCCACCAGCATAGGCTCCTCCCGGCCGGGGCTTGGTGGCAGGTCCGGCAGCTCCGTCGGGAAGTCCGGCCAGTTGTCCTCGGGCGGTTCCTCCGGGTAACAGCAGGGCCGAAGGGGTTCTGGTGTAGGCTCACCTTCGGGGTCGCTGTGGGGGGGTTCCAAGGGCTCCCCCCAATGACGGGAACGGACGGGCTCCGGCGGCTCTTCCTCGTAGTGAGCCCGGGGCAGCTCCGGCCAGCTAGGCGAATATCCCCGGGCCTCAGAGGTATCCTGGTCGGGAGCTCTTGGCCGTACGTCTGCTCCCTGCGGTGGCCGGCGCCTGACTGAGCTCTGGCTGCCAGGCTTTATACTTCCTGTCCCGCCCCTTGACTTCCGGGGGGCGGGGACAGGTGGTGGTGGCTCCGCCCACTCAGGTGTCTGCTCCAGTGCTCCCTCCTCTGGGCAGGAGGGGAGCCACACCGACTCACTACAGGAAGTGTTTGCAGAAACGCGATTACTTCTAGGAATTCTTCCTATCTCGTCCGCTTAGACTGTAAACTCTTCTGGACGGTGACTGTCTATATCAGGGGTCGGCAACCTTTCAGAAGTGGTGGGCTGAGTCTTCATTTATTCACTCTAGTTTAAGGTTTCGCATGCCAGTCATAAATTTTAACGTTTTTAGAAGGTCTCTTTCTATAAGTCTATAATATATAACTAAACTATTGTTGTATGTAAAGTAAATAAGGTTTTTAAAATGTTTAAGAAGCTTCATTTAAAATTAAATTAAAATGCAGAGCCCCCTGGACCGGTGGCCAGGACCTGGGCAGTGTGAG
>NW_020674507.1:0-1193 GCF_002925995.2 Terrapene triunguis
TGCCTTATACTTGTACTCACTTAAAACCTGTCTCCCTGTAGTAAAATACATTTGTTTTATTCTTTAATCAAAACTAACCCAGTGTTGTGAACTGTGTGGGTAACTCCACTTAAAGTAGCAAACTGTTGTATATTGATCCTTTTAGAGAGACAATGGACCTTTAATATCTGAACCGGCCAAGGACAGGGCTGGAGAGCGCAGAACACATGTTTTTGGGGAAAATTTGAGACTGGGAGTGTGTTAAGGTCACCCTGCAAATAATAACCAGGGCTGTTGGAAGCCAGAGTGTGGCTGGTGTTTGCTGAGAGGATGTGGGGCAGGATTGCTGGACCAGGTCTGTGGCTATACAGACACTCAGGGTGTGACCTACATGCTGTTTGGCTGTTTGTGAGTGGCCCAGGTGGGAGCTACAGCAGCAAGGATTGTGAGGCACCCAAGGTTGCAGGGCAGGTGGTGACATAACCCCTCCCTGGTCTGGATTGCACGCTGGAATGTCATAGTCTCATAAACCAGAATCTGCAGGGATTGGCAAGGGGATAGTCCCTGTTGGTTTCATTGGTTTAACTTACTCTCATTCACTTGATGCCAGGAACATCCCTGATATATCTGTGTTATCGTCTTCTGGGGGTGTTCCCTAATCTTCCTTATTCTGGGTTGGACGGTATCAGGTAGGGCCACTGTTTCCTTGAGTTTAACAAGATCTTTTGGGTTTGGGGAGGGACTTGAGAAACGATGGGACATTCTCTCTGATAGGCAATGGGAGATGGAGAAACACTGCCAGAATAGGTGGAAGGTGCAGTAGTGACCCACTAAGCTCCCTAGCAGCCTGTGCTAAGACTAATGGGATGTTACTGCCCCTTCCACTTCATCCCTCTCTAGCTGTCAGTGGAAAGAGAGGTTACTATTTATCACCTAATATTCATTTAGAGCTGACAATGTGTCTAAGGCCTGGTCTACACTAGGCTTTTATGTCGAATTTAGCGCCTTATATCGAATTAACCCTGCACCTGTCCACACCAGGAAGCCATTTAGTTCGACATAGAGCTCTCTTTAAATCGATTTCTGTAATCCTCCCCAACGAGAGGAGTAGCGCTAAATTCGAAATGGCCATATCGAATTAGGCTAGGTGTGGATGGAAATCGACGCTAATAGCTCCGGGAGCTATCCCACAGTGCACCACTCTGTTGACGCTC
>NW_020674507.1:1203-2859 GCF_002925995.2 Terrapene triunguis
GACGCTCTGGACAGCAGTCCGAGCTCGGATGCTCTGACCAGCCACACCCCGGGAAAATTTGAATTCCTTTTCCTGTCTGGACAGTTTGAATCGCAGTTTCTGTTTGGACACCGTGGCGAGCTCAGCAGCAGTGGCAGAAGTGGCAACGATGCAGAGCTCTCCAGCAGAGATGGCCGTGCAATCCAATAGAAAGAGGGCCCCAGCATGGACGGATCGGGAAGTCTTGGATCTCATCGCTGTGTGGGGAGATGAATCCGTGCTTTCCGAGCTGCGCTCCAAAAGACGGAATGCAAAGACCTATGAGAAGATCTCTAAAGCCATGGCAGAGAGAGGCTACAGCCGGGATGCAACGCAGTGCCGCGTGAAAATCAAGGAGCTGAGACAAGGCTACCAGAAGACCAAAGAGGCAAACGGACGCTCTGGATCCCAGCCCCACACATCCCGTTTCTACGAGGCACTGCATTCCATCCTAGGTGCGGCCGCCACCATTACCCCACCCCTGACCGTGGACTCTGAGGATGGGATATTGTCCGCGGCCGGTTCCTCCGACATGTTAGCGGACGGGGAAGATGAAGAAGGAGATGAGGAGGACGAGGCAGTCGACAGCGCTGGCACCGCTGATTTCCCCGACAGCCAGGAGCTCTTCATCACCCTGACAGAGATCCCCTACCAACCGTCCCCCGCCGTTACCCCAGACACAGATTCAGGGGAAGGATCAAGCAGTAAGTGTTTTAAATATCTAAACATTTATTTACAACATAACTGGCATATTTAAAATATTAACAGTAGCTAAAGTGCTTTCAAACATGTAAACATTTATTTACAACAAAACAGGAAGATTTAAAATATTAACAGTGGGTAAAGTGCTTCAAAACATGTAAACAGGAAAGTCAAACAAAAGGGGAATCTGTGCAAAGTGTATCATGATTAGTCTGTCTTTGGGCGCCTCAATATGTAGTCCGAACCATTTTCAAAAAATTTCACAATGTCCGCTTCATGATTATAGTGCCCAAAACCCTGCAGTCATTTGTCCCTCCAAGGGCACCTAAGCCAAGAACTGGTCAATGTAACCGGGGATAGAGGCGAGATCCTCCGGGGAGAACTCCTCATACGCCTCCTGCAGGTGTTTTTCCAGCCTCATGAGCAGGTTCCTGGGCAGGGAGAGCTTATTAGGCCCCCCGTGGTAGGACACGTTTCCCTGCCACAACGCCAGCAGGTACTCCGGGATCATGGCCTTGCAGAGCATTGCAGCAAATGGCCCCGGTTTCTGCAGGCTGTCCCGGAGCATCTTCTCCTTCTGGCTCTCCGAGACCTTCAGGAGGGTGATGTCTGGCATGACTCCCTGCTGTGAATTAGGTAGGGGAAAGTTAGTATTGGGACTGCTTGCCCGTCCCTTTACAGAACTGCAACCGCCGGTTTACAGCCACGCGGTTTACAGCCGCGAGGGGGTGGGACAGGGCCAGAGTTCATGCTTGCAGGATTGCTGCCAGCAGAGACTCGCATTGCTTTCTATGTGAAAGGAGGCCAGTGCCACTCTTAAAGTTTTAAGCGGCCACAAGTCTACGGCTTACCATGTTTGCCAGCTAGACAAAGTCCGGTGTCCAGCCCTGCTCCTCAGCTCGCCACAGCAAGACCGCAGGCACTGTAGGCGAGGGC
>NW_020674508.1:0-729 GCF_002925995.2 Terrapene triunguis
ATTAAGGGGTAATAGCAGCCGCTGGATACTGCTCTGCCAGCCGTGCCCCTGCTTTGGAAGGGATCGGGGTCAACACACTGCACTAAGAGCTTTCACCACCCAGTCCTAGGACCCGGCTCCCGCTGTAGCTCCTGAGCTGGGGGGACAACTGCACTAGTGCAGGAGTTTGCACACACACACACACACATACACACCGAGCTGGGGGACAAGTGCACTAGTGCAGGAGTTTACACACACACACACACCCCGAGCTGGGGGACAAGTGCACTAGTGCAGGAATTTACACACACACACCGAGCTGGAGGACAAGTGCACTAGTGCAGGAGTTTACACACACACACACCGAGCTGGAGGACAAGTGCACTAGTGCAGGAGTTTACACATACACACACACACACATACACACCGAGCTGGAGGACAAGTGCACTAGTGCAGGAGTTTATACACACACACACACACACACACACCGAGCTGGAGGACAAGTGCACTAGTGCAGGAGTTTACACGCACACACACACACCCCGAGCTGGGGGACAAGTGCACTAGTGCAGGAGTTTACACACACACACACACACACACACACACACACACACCCCGAGCTGGGGGACAAGTGCACTAGTGCAGGAGTTTACACACACACACACACACACACACACACACACACACCCCGAGCTGGGGGACAAGTGCACTAGTGCAGGAGTTTACACACACACACACACACACACACAC
>NW_020674508.1:829-1978 GCF_002925995.2 Terrapene triunguis
ACAAGTGCACTAGTGCAGGAGTTTACACACACACACACACACACACCCCCCGAGCTGGGGGACAAGTGCACTAGTGCAGGAGTTTACACACACACACACACCGAGCTGGAGGACAAGTGCACTAGTGCAGGAGTTTACACACACACACACACACACACCGAGCTGGGGGACAAGTGCACTAGTGCAGGAGTTTGCACCAACCCCCTCCCCCCCCCAGCTCTGGGACTAGGGGACAATTGCACTAGGAGTTCGCCCCCCCCCGCTGCAGGCTCCCGTCCCTCGGAGAAAACTTCCCCCCCCCCCGCTCCAGCTCCTCCGGGGGGCGCCGCGGCCGGACCCTCCAGCTCCTCCCGGGCAGGGGGACGCCGACCCGCAGCTGCCCGGATCGGCCCGGTCCCTGCAGCGCCGCGGCGGAGTGATGGGGGTGGAGGGAGCGGTTGGTTCCGCCTCCCTTCCCCGGGCCGGCGCGCTCCTTCCCCGCCGCTCGGCCCGCGCCTCAGGCCGGCCTCCGCCCCTGCGCTCCGCGGGAAGGGGCCCGGGAGCGGGGCGGCCCTGCGGGCCCAGCCCCCCCCGAACCGGCCCAGGGGAGGGGGCAGCTCCCCAGGCATGAGGCGGGAAGCGCCCGCCCCGGGAGGAGGAGAGGAAGGGTATGGAGGGCACTGCCCCCCTCAGGGACCAGCATAAACGGGGAGGGGCGGAACGGGCTGCCACCCCCGTCCCCCGGGAGTGAGCCAGATCCCCCCTGAGAGAGTGTCAGAGTGGGGGACACAGCCCCCCTGAGAGCGTGGGGAGTGGGGGACACGGCCCCCCTGAGGGCGGGTCAGAGTGGGGGACACAGACCCCTTAGAGAGTGGGGAGTGGGGGACACAGCCCCCCTGAGGGCAGGTCAGAGTGGGGGACACAGCCCCCCTGAGAGAGTGTCAGAGTGGGGGACACAGACCCCTTAGAGAGTGGGGAGTGAGGGACACAGCCCCCCTGAGGGCAGGTCAGAGTGGGGGACACAGACCCCCTGACAGAGTGGGGGACACAGCCCCCCTGAGGGCAGGTCAGAGTGGGGGACACAGACCCCCTGAGAGAGTGGGGGACACAGACCCCTTAGAGCGTGGGGGACACAGACCCCTTAGAGAGTGGGGAGTGAGGGACACAGCC
>NW_020674509.1:0-637 GCF_002925995.2 Terrapene triunguis
CCTGGGGAAGAGTAGCATACAAGCTTCAGCCTTTCTGGACTACCTTCCCCAAAGTGATTACGGGTCTCTATATCATGTTGGCTTATTTCCCCCAATTTGAAGGAGGAGCGTAACAAACATTAACTAGTTCACCATTTTTCACTGATTCATTATCAAATGTAAACATGCATGTTCCACGCTTAGTATTAATTATTCATACTTCCCACAGGTATGTCGAGCACCTTGGAGAAAGAGCCTTCCTCTGAGCTGCTTATAGTGTAAGATCTCAGCCCCACCATTGGATCAGCACGGGTGGATGCTTATGCCAGTATAGAGTTGTCATAAACATACAGCTAGGGGTAGCATAAAATCCCTCCTTTACCTGTAAAGGGTTAAGAAGCTCAAATAACCTGGTTGTCACCTGACCAAAAGGACCAATAAGGGGAGAGGATACTTTCAAATCTGTGAGGGAAAGTTTTTGTTTTGTACCCTCTTTTTGTGTTCTCTCCAGGACAGCGAAGAACCAGGGCAGGGAAAATACATCTCCTAAAGCCTGAACTAAGCATCTAAGATTAAAAATTGTAATAGGAAGGAAATGTGTTAGATTATTTTTTGTTTTAGCTTGTGAATTTTTCCTGTGCTAAGAGGGAGGTTTATT
>NW_020674509.1:737-1781 GCF_002925995.2 Terrapene triunguis
AGGAACTCCAAATGGTCCTTTTCCGAAATCTTTGTCTAACTCACTTGGTGGTGGCAGCAATACTGTTCCAAGGACAAGGAAGAATTTGTGCCTTGGGGAAGTTTTTAACCTAAGCTGGTAGAAATAAGCTTAGGGGGTCTTTCATGCGGGTCCCCACATCTGTACCCTAGAGTTTAGAGTGGGGAGGGAACCCTGACAGGAGTCCCACTGAAGTTTTACACTGGCAAAAAGAATTCGAATGCAGAATCAAGGCCTAAACGTTGTCGTGACACAATGAGCAAGAATAACAAACAGACTGGGGCAAAGCAGGATGAGGACGTCATTCAGATCATTTTCTTGTCCATCATTTCAGCCCAGCTCAGATCATCCTTCAGTTCTCCCGACTCTTGTTCTCTTATCCAAAAGAAGAGGAGGAGCCTTTAACAGATCCCTCTCACTGGGGGTGTGCCCCTGCCCTGCATGGTGGCTGTGTGCAGAGGGCACTAAGGACTACAAATGAGCAGAGGATGGAAAATCCATTTCACAAAAGATTATGAAACTTGTTTAGATTCCGATGCAGAACAAAAGCTGAACATTCTGAAATTTTCTGGCTCAATCTAAAAGTATCATATCAACTTTGACTTTTAAAAAAATTGTTAATTGTCATATATAATATCATACGCAATAAAAAAGTTCAAAATGAAAAATCAAAACATTTCACCCTGAAAAATGTTGAAATGGGGCATTTCAACATTGCTGGAACTTTTCTCCCATTTTTTTCCTCTAAAACAAAATTTTGTTGACATTGACACGATTTCGGGAAGCCGTTCCATGTCAACAGGACTTCATTTCCCAATGGAAAATGGTTCTGTCAAAGCTTTTTTGACCAGCTCAACTAAGAACCCTCCTGGCTCCTCAGGGTACATCTACAATGCAAAGAAAAACCCACGGTGCTGAGTCTCAGAGGGTACGTCTACACTACGGGATTAATCCGAATTTATATAATTCGAATTTGGGAAACAGATTGTATAAATTCGATTGTATGCGGCCACACTAAGCACATTA
>NW_020674510.1:0-3222 GCF_002925995.2 Terrapene triunguis
AGGGACCCTGAGTCAGTCCTACGGGCAGCAGAGATTGCGGATGCCCATACCCAAAACAGGGCTCGAGAAGGGTGTAAAACCCCGGGGAAAACTAATCACCATTCCCCCCAGTTCAAGAGGAGGGAAGGATTTAAAAGTAAACCTGACTCTTCTAAAGGAGTTCAAGGGGGCCCGGAGGGTAGGAACTCACATCCCAGGTCGGAACAGGTTACATGCTATCACTGTGGCATGCTGGGCCACATGAGACCAGACTGCCCGACACTGAAGGGCAGCCCAAAACCAGGAACCCCAAATGCCACGGCCAATGCTAACCCTGTTGTTATAAACTCACAGGCAAGCTACACAGAGCCCAGCATTGGTGCCCTGTGTGCAAATGCTGTTTCTGTGGTTTCTGAAGAATTTGACCTTAAAACTCACATTAAAGCTAAGTATGGGAACAATAACGCAGAGTTTATTAGCAGTGCAGAAGTGAATGGAGTAAGGTGTATGGCATGGAGGGACACCGCAGCAGATATCACTTTGGTTAAAACAAGTCGTGTCAGGAAGGAAGATTATTTGCCAGGTGAAGATGTGACTGTTGTAGCCTTTTCTGAGTATTTTATCAGGGTGCCTTTGGCTAAAATCCACCTGAAATGGAAGGGATTTGAGGGCACCATGGTTGTGGGAGTAAAAGACACAATCCCTAAGGATATTATGATTGGAAATGATATTAAAGCTATGGTCAGTCAAGCTATCACAAACCAGGCACAGGAGAGGATTGATCCTAAGGTTGTGCCTATGGAGGGTTTCTCCAAAAGTTTGTCTTTGGGAAGTAGCTGTTTGGCTGTGAATGAAGTTTCTGAATGTCTATCTAATGTCTCAGAAGTAAATCTGGAAGTAGATCAAGCGAAGGGAGAGGAGAACAAGGAGATTTTGGATGAGCCTAGGCAGTCTTGTGAGCTGATGGCTTTATCTAGTCAGCAGTTTGGGAAGGCAAGGAGAGTGGAAGATGAGTGTCCCTATACCTTACCTGTTTCCTGTGTGAAGAATAGTGACAGTGAAGGAAATGTGCCCGTATCTGTCAGGGGTATTGACTTGCCTATGGAGAAAGCTACCCCAGTCTCCAAGCAGTTGACTGTGAACAGCCCGGTGTGCTGGGACAAGGGAAATGAAATCCCAAACGGTGTGTCTAGTAAAGGTAAATGTGTCTCCAACTCTTTTTTGTCTGTGGAGCAGACAGAAGGTGCCTTTCAGCCTGTGATGGTTGAGAGTAATTCAGTTGTCTCAGGTTTGGTTCTGGATTCAACTAAAGCCCAGGAAGGGAATGGTCCTAAATTTGTGTCTGCTGGGGAGAATGGCACTGTAACTAGGTTGCATCCAGTTAGTGTCTTAGCAAAATCCCAGAGACCAGACAATTCGGGTGCTTGTATTTTGCCTGTTGCTCATGTGTGGTTGGAGAAGGGTGTAATAACTCTGTCTAATCGGGGTGATACCCTAGCCAGGGCACAAGGAGAGCAGAAAGGTAATTTGGTTGTGGTACCTACGGACAGTTTAACAACTTGTAGCAAAAAGGACAAAATTCCTAAGCTTGTGTGTGGCAAAGGAAAGGAGAATGCTTCTGACCTTTCATCTAATGAGTCTATGGGTTTGCCTGAAAGGGGATTGTGTAGAAATCTGCCTGATGGGCCAAAGGTGATCCTGAATGTAAGACAGGCCCAGACAGAGTCTGTTGTTGCTCAGGAAAGTGTTCCTTTAGAGCAAGCCCTAGGTGAAGAGGGTAAGGGCAAAATTTCTGTGAGGGGTGATTTGCTGCTTAGAAAAGCTCCTGGGGAAAGGAATCCTCATGGTAATCTGTGCAAGCAGTTCCCTGCAACTGAAGGGTGTGAGAGTGATTTAATCAAGGAAGTTTCAGTTCCTAACAGCCAGAAGTTGTCTGTTGTGAATGGATCCACTGACTTTCCTTTTAAAAGATCCAGTGTGGGTAGCTTTGAGAAGGTCTCAGATGGAGTAAGAGCTGTTAAGAAAGTTGAGCAGCCCTATGACCAAGTGGCTGTGTGGGGCCAACTTGTTGGGGAGACAATGGTGTTGGAACAGGAATGTCTCCTTTCTGATTCTTTAAATGAGCAGTTTGTGCTTCAGGGTCTGAGGACAGATTTGGTTACTGATGTGACAGAGCAGAGCAGTTTTATGGCTAGATGCTTGAGGATGCAGGGGAGAGCAAGCAAACTCTCACCCTCAGACTATTTAGATTTGTGTGGTATCTCTGTAAGACAGAGTCCAGCCTTGGAAATGATAGCAGTTACGAATATGAAAACTGGTGGACTGGCTCTGGTCTGGGGTAGTGCAAATTACTTGCCTGGCTGGGAGAGGAAGGACTTGCTAATAGCTGTTAGCACAGAGAGCCCACCCCATCAGCCAGTGAATTCTGTTAATCAAGAGAAATCAAGGTTTGATCCTGCAGGACAAGGAGGAAAGAGAAAACTGAATTTTGCAAAGGGAAGCCACAGGTTAACCCTAAAATGCCCAAACTCCAATGGTATTGAGCCAAAGGTGTGGCATGACAAACATGATTGTAGATGGACACTTGCAGTGAACTTGTTGTTATTGCTAATGGTAAATTTTGTAATAAATGTGTTGCTATTGCCACAAGCTGTAAAAATGTACAATGTGCCTAATCTTTTGGAGAATCCCTTGAACATGTTAAAAGGGATACATGAGAACACACGTTATGTAAAAGGCCTTGTTACACTGATGGTTCACAGTTAATGCCTGTAAACAATATTGGAACTTTTCACAGGGAAAAAGACATTCCAGACCTAATGTGCTGTGTGAAAAGGAAGACTGAGGCACACTACCATATTGCTTTCATGGCTAAATGCCAAGATTCCTGTACTATGAAGAACATTAATATCTGCATTTATTTGACGTTAACTGGGTTCCAAACATTTGCCAGAGCTTGGATAAATAAAGTAGCTGTTTGCTTTAGCTCTTGGCAAGATCACATGAGACATACAGGAACCATGCTGCAAGAGCAGATCCAATCCACTATTGTTCTAACTAAGTTTTACCTTGAGTTTGTAAAGAGGTTCAATCATGTTGTTGAACATGACTTTGATAAACCATTTCTGTTATACACTGGTATGGCTTCTAACCCCAATACTAGCTGTAGTGAGACAGACCCAAGGATGGGGAGCTCTTGGGATGCAGTCAGTGATGTTTGTGTCATCCCTTCCTGCATCAATT
>NW_020674510.1:3232-3335 GCF_002925995.2 Terrapene triunguis
GGATGCAGTCAGTGATGTTTGTGTCATCCCTTCCTGCATCAATTTTGCGTTGGGGGTGTGACGTTATTGACATAAACTGGGACCATATAGATCATTGTTGCAA
>NW_020674511.1:0-241 GCF_002925995.2 Terrapene triunguis
CTACCCAAGAGTAAGGCAGAGCTGTTGGGCTCCAGACTACAGCAGTGTTACATAAACAGGACAGGTGAAATATTATCATGTAAAGCACCATAAACACATGAAAAGACCTAGGTTTACAATTTATGATTAAAACTCTACTATCTACACAATATACATAGACATAAAATGTAAAAACTTAAATATCTTAGAAACAATAGCCAATCAGTTGTTTTAATTGTCATATTTGAATTCAGCACATCAA
>NW_020674511.1:251-5145 GCF_002925995.2 Terrapene triunguis
AGCACATCAAAATACATAATAAATAGCACATTTTATCTCTGAAGCAGACGACTTCGCAAAAATTGTAGACCAGTGTTCTTAGGCCCAGCTGTACACCTAATGAGAGAACAGCATATTAAGCTGCTGCCAGTGTATTGTGTACGCAGCAGCAGGGGAGCCAGAGAGATTTCTGTCTGCAGCAATTTGGTGGCATGTTGGGGATGTGTAGGGAGTGGGGACCAGAAGGGGTGTGTGTGCAGAAATAGGGATTACTAGGGGAGTTACAGACACCTGCTTTGTCCTTTACCTTCCCGTTACAGAACCCCACTCATTATGTCCTCCCAGCATGACTGTGAACCATTGATAACTACTCTCTGGGAACGGTTTTCCAACCAGTTAAGCACCCACTTTATAGTAGCTCCAACTAGGTTATATTTCCTTAGTTTCTTAATGAGAAGGTCATGCGAGACAGTATCAAAAGTCTTACTAAAGTCAAGATATACCACATCTACCCCGTCCCCCCATCCACAAGGCTTATTACTCTTTCAAAAAAGCTCTTAGGTTGGTTTGACATGATTTGTTCTTGACAAATCCATGCTGACTGTTACTTATAACTTATTATCTTCTAGGTGTCTACAAATTGATTCCTTAATTATTTGCTCCATTATCTTACTTGGTACAGAAGTTAAGCTGACTGGTCTGTAATTTCCTTATTTCCCTTTTTATAGATAGGCACTATATGTGCTCTTTTCCAGTCTTTTGGAATCTCCCCTGTCTCCCCCATGACTTTCCAAAGATAATAGCTAATGGCTCAGATATCTCCTCAGCCAGTTCTTTGAGTATTCTAGGCTGCATTTCATCAGGCCTTCGTGACTTGAAGACATCTAACTTGTCCAAGTAACTTTTAACTAGTTATTTCCCTATTTTAGCATCTGAACCTACTCCATTTTCACTGGCATTTTCTATGGCAACCTTCTTGGTGAAAACCGAAACAAAGAAGTCATTTAGCACTTCTGCCATTTCCACATTTTCTGTTAGTTTCCCCCTATTCATTTACATAAGAACATAAGAATGGCCATACTGAGTCAGACCAAAGGCCCATTTAGCCCAGTATCCTGTCTTCCGACAGTGGCCAGTGCCAGGTGCCCCAGAGGGAATGAACAGAACAGGAAATCATCATGTGATCCATCCCCTGTCACTCATTCCCAGCTTCTGGCAAACAGAGGCTAAGGACACCATCCCTGCCCATCCTGGCTTATAGCCATTGATGGACCTATCCTCCATGAATTTATCTAGTTCTTTTTTGAACCCTATTATGGTCTTGGCCTTCACAACATCCTCTGGCAAGGAGTTCCACAGGTTGACTGTGCATTGTGTGAAGAAATACTTCCTTTTATTTGTTTTAAACCTGCTGCCTATTAATTTCATTGGGTGACCCCTAGTTCTTGTGTTATGAGAATTAGTAAACAACACTTCCTTATCTACTTTCTCTACACCAATCATAATTTTATAGACCTCAATCATATCTCCCTTAGCCATCTCTTTTCCAAGCTGAAAAGTCCCAGTCTTATTAATCTCTCCTCATACGGAAGCCGTTCCATACTCCTAACCATTTTTGTTGCCCTTTTCTGAACCTTTTCCAATTCATCTTTTTTTAGCTGGGGCGACCAGATCTGCACGCAGTATTTAAGATGTGGGTGTACCATGGATTTATATAGAGGCAAGATGATATTTTCTGTCCTATTATCTTTCTCTTTCTTAATTATTCCCAGCATTCTGTTCACTTTTTTGACTGCTGCTGCACATTGAGTGGATGTTTTCAGAAACTATCCACAATGACTCCGAGATCTCTCTCTTGAGTGGTAACAGCTAATTTAGACCCCATTATTTTATATGTCTAGTTGGGATTATGTTTTTCAATGTGCATTACTTTGCATTTATCAACATTGAATTTCATCAGCCATTTTGTTGCCCAGTCACCCAGTTTTGAGAGATATCCTATCCTATCTCCTAGAACTGGAAGGGACCTTGAAAGGTCATCGAGTCCAGCCCTCTGCCTTCACTAGCAGGACCAAGTACTGATTTTTCCCCAGATCCCTAAGTGGCCCCCTCAAGGATTGAACTCACAACCCTGGGTTTAGCAGGCCAATGCTCAAACCACTGAGCTATCCCTCCCCCCCCTAAATGAAGAGATCATTTAGTAGCTCTTCACAGTCTGTCTGGGTCTTAACTATCTTTAGTAATGTGAAAGAATAACAAAGTCTTCACTCTTAGGTTGGTTGCAACAATTCAGAGACAGTTTATTCTCAAGCAATTGCATTAAGGAGGAGAGTGCACACGGACAGGGATTCTCCCTTCCTCACAGGTCTCTTAAAAATAAACAATCAGAGCAAGCTTTTATACCTTTTGGTTACATATAACAATGAGCAACAGTTGCATTTTGTTTATACATATGTCATCCTGATATCTTACTTTTCTCATTAATTTCTGCTAAAGTCTACATTCCATTCTTATCTAACTCAAGGTTAAAACAGTATCTCTCACAGTTCGTTCCCACTCACTTTTTCACTCGCCCAGGCCTTCAAGTCTCGCATTGTTAAAGTTAGTGTTAGCCTGACTTTCTTAGCCTGACTCTTGCTCCTATGTTCAGATTCCCTTTATCTCTTTCTCCACTTCCACAGTAATTTTGTATCTTCTGCAAATTTTGCCACCTCACTATTTACCCCTTTTTCCAGATCATTGATGAATATGTTGAATAGGACTGGTCCCAGTACAGATCCCTGGGAGACACCACTATTTACCTTTCTCCGGTCTGAAAACTGTAACAGGCCTACCCTGTCCTTGGTCTTGGTCTTCCTCTTGCTTCTAATGTATTTGTAGAATGTTTTTTTGTTACCTTTTATGTCTCTAGCTAGTTTGATCTTGTTTTGTGCCTTTGCCTTTCTAATTTTGTCCCTACATACATGTGTTATTCGTTTATATTCCTCCTTTGTAATTTGACCTTGTTTCCATTTTTTGGAGGACTTTTTTTTGAGTTTCAGATCACTGAAGATCTCCTGGTTAAGCCAGGGTGGTCTCTTGTCAGACTTCCTATCTTCCCTATGCAGTGGGATAGTTTGCTCTTGTGCCCTTAATAATGTCTCTTTGAAAAACTGCCAACTGTCTTCAATTGTTTTTCCCCTTAGACTTGCTTCCCATGGGATCTTACCTACCAACTCCCTGAGTTTGCTAAATTCTGCCTTCTTAAAATCCATTGTCTTTATTTTGCTGTTTTCTCTCCTACCATTCCTTAGAATCATGAACTCTATCATTTCATGATCACTTTCACCCAAGCTGCCTTCCACTTTCAAATTCTCAACCAGTTCCTCCCTATTTGTCAAAATCAAGTTTTGAACAGCCTCCCCCCTAGTAGCTGTCTCCACCTTCTGAAATAAAAAGTTGTCTCCAGTACATTCCAAGAACTTATTGGATAATCTGTGCCCTGCTGTGTTATTTTCCCAACAGATGTCTGAGTAAATCCTAGTTGAGCACCCCCTGTTGGCCATTCATTAGAATGCTGTGAGGAAATCCAAGCCCCTGGATCCCTGGGTGTTTTAAGCCGCTCTGGTTCTCAGCAGGCTACAGCACTGTTTCCTCCCTTGGCCTCTCTGGCACATTTCCTGGGCAGTGACTCTCAGTCTGTATGGAGCCCCTCAGTCCTCCTGCCTAGGCCCTAAGGGCCAGCACTGACCCCCAAGGTATCTCAGTAGCTTAAACACACCCTCTCCCAGAATCCCACCAAAAATGTGAGCCTTCTGGGATACCATTTAACTGTCTCAGGAGGCACATGGTAATTGCACAGATTCTAAAACCTTCATGGTTCTTTACTTAATTACACGAAGCTCAGAGATAACAGCTCATACGGAGAAAATAAAACATCCTAGACACAATCCCCCTCACTCTCTCACCCTTCCCTTGGGGATCATGTGTGTTCAGTCGGTCAGTCTGCGTCCTTCCCCTCCCCCATTTGCTGTAGGGCGACTGACAATTTACCCTCTCATGAATCATTCACTCTTTGAGGAACCTCTTGTGGTTGTGCGGTCTTACAGGGCCAGCTGACCCAGGTCAGTCCTCAGTTTACCATCTATATGTCGTTTTGTGGTGTTTGTGTGATGAACACAACTGACCGTGACCATAGTCCTTCCACATCAGCACAAGTACACATAGAGCTCATGGTTAAACATTCAAAGTACATAGTCAAGTCAAGATCCAAGTGCAATGTCAGCTCTCTCTTGGTAATGTTCCATATGGCTTGTCTGATGTTAAGAGAACCCTTCTTGCAGAATCCTCCAGCAAATTCAAACTCACCAAACTTTACCACACTCATGCCAACCACAGTGATTCCTAGTAATTCAGCCCCATCCTGACAGTAGCACCTAGTGGTTGAAGTCTGAGTGTTGGCACTTGCACCTATTAGCCAGGATGGGCAGGGATGTGCTGGCCGTCACTTCCCGCAGCTCCCATTGGCTGGGAATGTCAAACTGCAGACACTGGGAGCTGCGAGGGGCTGTGCCTGCGGACGGTCAATGTAAACAAAATGTCTCATGGCCTGCCAACAGATTACCCTGATGGGCCACGTGCCGAAGGTTGCCGAGCCCTGCACTAGATAATAGTGACAATAATGTAATTAAATTTAACATCCTTGGGGAAAGGTGGAAAGGGGAAGAGGCATTTCGTTTTTTAAAAGAAAAGGAATTATACAAAAATGAGAGAGCTAGTTAAATGGAAACTGAAAGCAACAGTCACAAGACCAAAGACAGGGTAGGCCCACTGCTTAGTGAAGAGGGAGAAACAGTAACAGGAAACTTGGAAACGGCAGAGATGCTTAATGACTTCTTTGTTTCGGTCTTCACCGAGAAGTCTGAAGGAATGCCTA
>NW_020674512.1:0-798 GCF_002925995.2 Terrapene triunguis
CACACAGTATTCAGAGGAAACATTAAGAACAGTCCCACTTCATCACATCTCTCCCCCCTTCGAGACTGATCTGAGCGAGGTCATTTTAGCCGGTGACCTGGGGAAGTTCGAACCCACCAACCGTTCCCATGGATGCCCCATCATCTCTCCCATTCCTTGGTGGGAGTTACACCAGGACATTCCAGTTTCAGGCCCACATGTGGGTATGTTGTGCTTGATGGCGCTTGCATGTGGGAAGGTTTATGCGGCCTGTACCCTTTTGCCACCCCAATACCCCTGGGGTCTAAACTGAGATTGGGTTTTTTCCCAGCGCTCCAGTTTGGAGGGCTGCAATTCGAGCTTTCTTGGTTAAGAGCCCTCATCTTGACCTTTGCCACCCTCTGAACAGGTGTCTCTGTCTCCAGCAGCTCGGCCTCAGCCCCTTGCATGTGACACTGCCCAAAACAATACAGCTGCAGCTTTCTAAGGGCCTGCACCATGGTCAGGCATTTCTTCTCTGAGGCCGCATAGTTCTGCTCCCAGGGCAGCAGTTTCTTGCTCAGGTGGGGTGTCTCCCGCCCTTAGCATCGGCTTGCATTAGCACCGTGCCCAGCCCTGTGTCTGAGGCGTTGGTGAACACTGCAAAAGGCTTGGCAAAGTCTGGGTTTACCAGATTTACTGGGCCCTGGATTAGAGCCTCCTTCAGTATACAGAGAGCCCTTTGGCCCTGTGTCACGGAGTGTGGGGGACTCAGGGCCCTGCACCCCCGGCTTCCTGCGATTCACCATGACTCTCAGCCAGCCAGTAAAGCAGAAGGTT
>NW_020674512.1:808-4372 GCF_002925995.2 Terrapene triunguis
TGAGGCCACCACCTCGGGCCGGACCAGTGTCACCTCTGCGCCCGTATCCCAGTATCCATCGACCTTCCTCCCATCCACCTCCAGGGGAACAAGGTACTCTCTCCGGAGGGACCGCCCCGCGCCCACCGTATAAACCAAAAACCCTGAGTCTGGAGCATCCAGCCCCCCAGAGGAGCTGGCCTGGAGCTCTCCTCCCTCCTTAGCAGATGGTATTCTGCCAGCCCCCCTGGCCTGGGAATGCTGCCTCTCGCCCGGCTGGGTCTCTACCCAGTCAACCCTCTGTGGGTTCGGTCTGTCCCTGAGCCTGGGGCACTGGGCCCGTATGTGGCCTCTCTGGCCACAGTGGTAGCAGCCCATGTCCCATGGGTCCCCTCGAGCGGGTCAGATGGACCTGATGCTGGATGTTCCCCTTTGGTGGGCGTTCTTCATATTTCCCCGCTGGGAGGTCCCACAGTGACTCTCTCTCTGCGTTGTGGTGGGACTGTTCCTTTGGGATTCCTCCCTGTTATCCCCTGCCCGACTGTTCACAAACTCGTCGGCCAGCTGGCCTGCATGCTGCGGGTTCTCTGGCTTTTGGTCCATCAACCATCGCCTCAGGTCGGGTGGGCACTGCTCATACACGTGCTCCAGTACGAATAGGTCAAGCAGGTCCTCTTTAGTTTGGGCCCCAGCTGCCCACTTGCGGGCATACCCCTGCGCCCGGTTGGCTAGTTGTAGGTATGTGACCTCACGGGTTTTACGCTGACTCCAGAACCTTTTCCCGTAGATCTCAGGGGTCAGCCCAAACTCGTGGAGCAGGGCCTTTTTCAACAGTTCGTAGTCCCCTGTCTCCGCCCCTTTCAGTCGGCTGTACACCTCCCTGGCTGTGGGGTCCAGTGAGGGGATGAGAAACTGGAGCCTGTCTGCAGGGTCAACCTGGAGCAGCTCGCAGGTATTCTCAAAGGCCGTCAGGAAGGTATCCATGTCCTCCCACTGCTTACGCTGGGCCAGGAAGCACTTATTAAAGCTCTTTGCAGCCTTGGGTCCCCCCTCGCTCACCGCAGCCGGGGCCCCACTGCTCCTCAGCCTGGCCAGTTCCAGCTCATGCTGACGTTGGTCCCGCTCATGCTGACGTTGTTTCTCCTTCTCTTCCCGCTCCTGCTTCAGTTCTTGCTGCCTTAACTCGAGCTCGAGCTCTTTCAGTTTCAGCTCCATGTCACATTCCAGTCGCATCCGCTCCCGGGACGGGGAGCGCCGCCGGGACGATCCCCTGCTGGCCGCCGGGGTCAGGGTGCCCTCGGTATTCGCTGGGCTTCCCCCAACCCCTCCCCTAGGTATAGGTAGGCCAGGTCTTAGGATGTCCTCTGCAGCAGTCTGACCCCTCCCAGACATGTCAGGCCCCGGGGCCCACGCTGCATCCACCGGGCGGCTTCCCTCAGGGACAGGGCTCGGTTCATCCAAGCGATCCTTCTCCTCCAGCTGGGCAATTAGTTGTTCTTTGGTGGACCTCCCAATGCGCAGCCCCCTCTGCCTGCACAGCTCCACCAGGTCGCTCTTACGGCGTTTAGCATACATCCTCCTGCTGGCCCCTCGCCGGCCTGTGATCTCCGCTTTCCACCGTTCCGGGGGGAACCCTAGTGTGGCAGCCCTTCTCGAGGACACCACCTCTCTGCCAGGGTCGAGCTGCAGACTCCTCCGCCCCTGGGACCGCTCACTGCGATCCCCCCGGGGGACCCTGTTACTGCAAAAGTTTTTTTCACTGGTCACACACTCCCAGGGGTTAATCGCCCCCTGAAACAGTCTCTCTCCGATCTTCAGCCCACCTGGTCCCCGTCGATCCCCCTTCGTTTTACTGCTCCCCAGTCACTTACTGCAAGAAGCGCCGTCCACGGGGTGCAGTAGATCCCACCGCTGCCACCAGTTGTCACGGAGTATGGGGGACTCAGGGCCCTGCACCCCCAGCTTTCTGCGATTTACCATGACTCTCAGCCAGCCAGTAAAGCAGAAGGTTTATTTAGACGACAGGAACACAGTCCAAGACAGGTCTTGCAGGCACAGACAACAGGACCCCCCTCCGTTAGGTCCATCTTGGGGTCCCGGGGCACCACAGCCCCTTTGGGAGGTCAGAGCCCTCTCCCTCCCCCAGCCACATCACCACACAGCTCCAGAGACTCTGCCTTCAGCGACCCCTCCCACAGCCTTTGTTCAGTTTCCCGGGCAAAGGTGTCACTTGGCCTTTAACCCCTTCCTGGGTTCTCATGTTACATGCTCAGGTATTCTCCATAGGTCAGTCTCCCATCCCCCGATGCAGACTATCCTAGCCACACTCCCCTGTCAGCATTCAAAGCCCACAGTAAGAACAGTCCCAGTTCGTCACACAGGGTGACTCCCCTTATGAGTCCCTGATGTGGGTCTCCCTCCTGCCCCCGATCTGCTGTCCATGAACTCATCTGCCAGTGCCCCTGCACTGCGCAGATCCTTGGGTTTCCGGTCCACCAGCCACATCTTAAGGTCCGGAGGGCAGATGTCATACAGCTGCTCCAACCCCACCAGGATATACACATCCTCTGCGGTAGTGGCCCCTGCACCCTTCCCCCACTTGCGGAGCTATTCCCCCAGCAGGTTGGTGACCTCCTTGTAAGAGACACCTGAGGTCTTGCGTACACCCCAGAATCGTTTCCTGTATGCCTCAGGGGTCAGTTCAAACTTCAGCTGCAAAGCCTGTTTGAACAGGTCGTAGTCCCCCGTCTCAACACCATCCATTTGGTTGAACGCCTGTATGGCTTTGGGACCCAGCCGGGGGGTCAGACAGCGAAGCCTGTCTGCGGGGTCAATCTGGTTCAGTTCACAAGCCTTCTCAAAGGCTGTGAGGTAAGCATCAATATCCCCCACTCCCCGAACTGGGGCAGCAGTTTGGTGTCCAGATTCCCCACACCACTGGCGTCTCAGGGCCCTTCCCCACTTACCTCGTGGCAGGCCCTCTTGGCCCGTCTCTCGTCCATCTCCAACTCGTGCTTCCGCTGTTCTACACGGTCCGCTCGTTCTCTCTCTCTGTCCACCAGCCTCCGATCCTCTAGCTCCAGTTCCTTTGCTTTCAGCTGCAGCTCCAGTCTCCGCAGCTCCTCTAGGGAGGAACCTGACTGGGGTCTCCCTGTACTGACTGGGGAGTCAGGTCTGACCCACTCCCGGTCGCTACACAGACTGCCCCCACGGCTACTCCCCAGCTCTCCGGGCACCCCGGGAGCCCCCCTGGGGTCTGAAGCCTGCGCCTCAGACGGGTCATTCTCTACAAGCTGAGCAATCAGCCGCTCCTTAGTGAGCCTCCCCACGCTCAGCCCCCTCTCCCTGCAGAGACGGGCCAGGTCGCTCTTACGGAGCTGGTTATGGGCCATTTCCAGGCTGGTTCCGTTCAATACCCTCGTTCTATCGCTGGCAGCCACTCACTGCAAAGCGCCTGCGCTCGCAGCCCACGTCTACAGGATGCATCCACGACCATCCCACTTCTGACACCACGTTGTCACGGACTCACAGGTCGTGTCCACTCTTGGCCCCGTGCGGTCCGTGGGGGGTGCCCCTTTTAGTGAG
>NW_020674513.1:0-993 GCF_002925995.2 Terrapene triunguis
GATGAGTTTGTGTAAGGAGGAGGGAGGGCAGTAGGGGACAACAGGTGGGACAAATTAGGGCAACAATACGTTTAACAATAAATATTCGATATTACATCCCATCTGGGAGATGCATAATACCTAGAAGCTGCTCAGTATCACTTTGAGGACTAGGATCTAAAAGATATAGAAGAATGAATGACAGTAGGGAACTTCAATGAGAGCTAAATTCCTTCTCCTGGAATAGGTGCACTCTGGAAACAATTCAGTTCTCACTGTAATTCCCTGTGACATCCCTCTACTTCATTTTGTAGATCCTCTCCCTCAGACCGATACTGGGTAGCTTCACAGCACTCTGACATCTCCTAGGCTAGATAGAAGGTCTAATATTTACTTACAAAGATCATGGTTCTGTTCTCTATTTCTTCCGTGGAATAAATCTTAAAAGACACTCCCATCTAAGTGCTGTCTGCATCCTTCTAATGAGACAATTGTGTGGTCACTTAACTTCTCACAATAGAGGAAACTGATCTCACACATGTCTCTGCTGGCTTATTTGCTGCATGGTAACATGCAAAAATACACCACCACATAAGTGTAACTAATGTTTACTGAGGGCAGCTGGAAATGGATGGCCACAGGGGTGAAATCCTGGCTCCTCTGAAATCAAAAGTAAAACTGAGGATCAGGATTTCACTCCAGGTTTTCACATTAATTCATTAAAATATTTCAACTGTGTTTCATACCCAGGGCCGGCTCTAGGTTTTTTGCTGCCCCAAGCAAAAAATTTTTTGGCTGCCCCCCCCCCCCCACGCTTTTTTTTGGCTTTTACACATGTTTGCACTTCGCAGTTTTGTTTTGACTGTTTAAAATTAAAAAAAATGAAAACAGAGAATTTGTAGTTAGTGAAATAAAACAATTTCCTACTAGTGTAATTTTAACATTTAATTTTAACAAAAACACAATAACAAACAATTTGAGTTCAACTATACACTGTAATGAAAAACTTTAGTG
>NW_020674513.1:1003-4002 GCF_002925995.2 Terrapene triunguis
AATTAAAAGAATTTATATGAACTGAATTTTTCTGGTTTTTATACTTGCATAGTCTTTTAATAAGTCAGTGAAATCTAAATTTTTTGCAATAGTACTTTCAATTGAAATTAATGCCAGTCCTGACATACGATTTTGAGACATGGTGGACCTCAAATAATTTTTTAGTAATTTCAGTTTTGAGAAACTGCGCTCACCAGAAGCCACTGATACTGGTAATGTTAAAAGAATGCGTAATGCTATAGCAGTGTTTGGAGTGAAAAAATCATTTCTTGCTATAAATTCTAATACTTTTAGAGGAGAAGTTTTAGGACTTATTAGCTCAGATAATGCTATTAATTCATCATACAATTCTACTGCATCAATGTCAGCAGTGTTATCAGTACTGAGCGCTAAATGTAGGTCTTGGCACTGCTTCATGAGGTCTTCTTTGGAAAACTGATTTTTAATATTTCCAATATCGTATAAAAATTCGAAAGTTTCACAATGACCATGCAACTGACAAAATCTTTCTTCAATGGAAGTTATAGCTACATCCAAAATACAATAGAAACATTCAACTTTAAACCTTTCGTTTGGATCGAGAATAGGATCATCATGAGCCTCATAACAAAACTGTCTTGTTTTTTTCCGAGGACGAATGAATTTTTGAGGTGCAAATGTTGGTTCAAAATCAAGATCCTCTGCTATTGTTGTTGCTTCTTTGACAGTTTCTTCAAATCCTTCATCTGAACGGTATTTTGTTAAATATTCCAGCGTTTTATTCAAAATCATCTTTGCCTCGGATATGTCTATGGTTATGTTCTGCATAACTTTGCTGGTCAAATTAATTTGATTTAGAATATTGTGCCAAATAACCGTGCAACATGAAAATTGAAACTGCATCATTTTCTGAGCCAATGTTTCAGCTTCATGTCGAAATGAAGGATCATACGACAAGTCCTGGCTTATTTCGAATAGTGCATCGTAAATCTCTCCTGATGAATATCGGAATGGTCTAATAGCTTCTATCCTGCTTTCCCATCTAGTTTGACTCAGAGGTTTAAGTGTGAGTTTTTGTTCAAGATGCTTCTTCAAGACTGCCCAACGGTGTGTGGAAGCACTAAAAAAGTTGTAAATTGCTTGCACTGTGGTAAAATATGAAACGGCATCTTTAGATGATTTGGCGGCATCACTGACAACCAGATTGAGCGAATGCGCATGGCAAGGAATGAAAAAAGCTCGATTGTTTAAATTCAATATTCTTTTCTGTACACCTGCATGTCGTCCTCGCATGTTTGAGCCGTTATCGTACCCTTGGCCACGCATATTTTCTAAAGGTATTCCATAGTGTTCCAATCTCTGTAGAATTACATCTGTGAGGGCTTTTCCAGTAGTTTCATTCACTGGTATAAATTCTAGAAAGTGTTCACAAATTTTCACTTCTGCATTTTCATCAATTTTCAGAAATCGTAAAACTATTGACATTTGCTCGGTTTTGCTCAGATCTTGAGTACAATCAACTATAATTGAGTAATATTTGGCATGTTTCAAATTCGATAAAATTTCATTACGCACTCCATTAGAAATTAATTCTATTATCTCATTTTGTGTATTTTTACCCAAATAATGGGTGTGAATCTCTCCATCTTTCACTCTTCGTACATGCTCAGCCATAACATTATCAAATTTTGCCAATAACTCAACCAATTTTAAGAAATTTCCATTGTTATTCTCATATAAAATATCCGAGGCTCCACGGAATGCGAGGCACTGTTCGGCTAGGAAATTAATGATTGCCAGTAAACGTTCCAACACTGCTTGCCAACGTAGAATTTCTGAATTTAGTTGACGTTGCTGTACCGCATCGATTGTTGTACCGGTACGTAATCTGTTTGACAGCTCAATCCAATTTGTCAATGAGCGTAAATGATTTTTTGATGTTTCATGTTCTTTCAAATGCTGATGCAAATTTCGCCAGTCATTAAAACCTGCAGTTGCCAGAAAAATGTCCGAGTTACCGAATAGTTTGCAGCAAAAACAAAAAACTACATCTTTGGTCTGTGAATACACTAACCACGATCTATTAATTTGTTCCCCATTTTTCATTTTTTTCTTCATAGTGGATGGCATAAATCGACGATTTGACTCATTAAATGGATATTCAAATGTAGGATCTAGTTTTGAAGGACCTTTTTTCACAATAATAATTCGCATTGTATCAGTAATTATTGTCGGCCATGTACTTGGATCCGATCCTATGTCAGTCTCTCCACCTTCCAATAATTGTTCTTCAGTTTTAGATTTGGATAACAGTTCTTCATTTCTGGACTCTTCAGCTGAAGTAGTAAATCTTTGGATGGATTGTGATTGTTCATCTTTATCAGTTAGTGAAGATAATCTTTGGTCAGATTGTTGTTCATCTTTATCAGTTGATAAAGGTAATCTTTGGTTGGATCGGTCTTCATCAGTTGATGAATAATCACCTTCAGTGCATTGCTTAGAGCTTTCTCCTTGATTGTCGACTTTTTTAAAATACTTTTTTGAAGTATGAGATAGTTTTTCTAATTCTTTTTGCCGTTTCTCTCTTTGTTGCCGGTAAGCAGCACCAGAAAGTCGATTTCTTTTTTGTCCCGGCATTTTAGCCCTATAACCACTGGCACCGACGCGAAACGGAAATTAGCGCGAATGGCGCCGATAGGGCAGCACAGTACACACACGTAATCGTGATTTGAGTGACCGTGTCACAACATGACATGATATTTTTCACGTCACACTCCTATTGCACTACTGTACTTGCCGTAGATAAGGCGCTAGTCATTGGGGCAAGAGAGTTCCCCACGAGCTCGGATACACACTGGACCCAGCCCTGCTGGCGTTTTCCCAGCGCTGAGGCCGCCCAGCTGGGAGCCCGAGGGGCATGCAATGGAGAGAGCACTACCGGCTCTGTGGCTGGAGGAACCAAGGAAGAGGTGCTGGGCTTGCTGGACAGATGCTGCTCCTCTCTGCCAGGTCGCTTGCCC
>NW_020674514.1:0-486 GCF_002925995.2 Terrapene triunguis
TTTGCCCAGGAGTTTCTACCTTAGATTTCGGATCTACGAGACAGCCGTTTGAAATCACTAATGGGATTAGTAGGAATTGAAATATACACCGCAGGCACATACCCGTGTCCCGGGGGGGCTGTCCGCGCTCCTCCCCACACAGCCCGGGAGAAAGGAGTCTGACCTTGGGTCTGTTCTTCTCCTCTGAGTTTGCTCTGCCGAAGCAGATAAGGAGCCTTTTGCACCGATCTAAACTTCCCGCCTCCCAGGCTCTGAAAGAAACCTAAGTTTATTTCACTACCCCCTTCCCCACATGTCCCTGCTGCTCTGCCCCTGGGTCCTAGAGCTACTGATTTGATCAGACAGCAGGAGTTTGCAATCGAGACAAAACAGGCAGAGTTAGAGCCACAGCGCTGAGGGAGATGTGGGGTTAACCTTGACGAGGTACACGGTACAGTATCAACAAGGAGTCTGGTGGCACCTTAAAGACTAACAGATTTATTTGGG
>NW_020674514.1:496-1186 GCF_002925995.2 Terrapene triunguis
GTGGCACCTTAAAGACTAACAGATTTATTTGGGCATAAGCTTTCGTGAGTAAAAACCTCACTTCTTCGGATGCATAGAGTGAAAGTTACAGACGGTACAGTATGTTTCATTCACCTTTTGAGTGCTGCACAGAGAGGCCCGTCTAGCAGTAGGAACATAGGCTAGGGAGCCAGGAACTGCTGAGTTCTACCCAATCAAAGCCAGAAATAGGATGCTGTAAAACTTCATCTGCTTTTTTTTAATCTACAAAATTATAAAAATACTAGCCCACGAAAGCTTATGCCCAAATAAATTTGTTAGTCTCTAAGGTGCCACAAGGACTCCTAATTTTTTTTTTTTTTTAATTCTATAGGACTCTGTGATTCTGCTATGAGTGTCCACATCCAGAGCCTGCACTGAAATACCAGAAACAGCAGAACTAAAATTCATTTGCAAATTTAACACCATTAATCTGGGCTTGAATAGGGACTGGGAGTGGCTGGCTCATTACAGAAGCAGCTTTTCCTCTCCTGGAATTGACACCTCCTCATCCATTATTGGGAGTGGACTACATCCACCCTGATTGAATTGGCCCTGTCAACACTGGGTCTCCACTTGTGAAGTAACTCCCTGCTCTCCATGTGTCAGTATATAATGCCTGCATCTGTAACTTTCACTCTATGCATCCGAAGAAGTGAGGTTTTTACCCAC
>NW_020674515.1:0-1738 GCF_002925995.2 Terrapene triunguis
CGATTTAAGATACGCAAATTCAGCTACGCGAATAGAGTAGCTGAATTCGACGTATCAGAGCCGACTTACCCCGCTGTGAGGACGGCGGCAAAATCGACCTCCGCGGCTCCCCATCGACGGCGCTTACTCCCACCTCCGCTGGTGGAGTAAGGGCATCGATTCGGGGATCGATTGTCGCGTCCCGACGAGACGCGATAATTCGATCCCCGAGAGATCGATTGCTACCCGCCGATTCAGGCGGGTAGTGTAGACCTAGCCTGATACTTGAATTTTTAATGTGTCTATTTAAGACAAGAAAGACAAGATCCGATCCAGCAGTGACAGTTAAATATGCAGCATCCGTAATAATTTATCTATGATAGCACTTATAAGGCCTTCACCACCGCAGAATCTAAGTGCCCACACTTAATGCATTAACATCTTTATTATCACAACAGTCCTGGGAAGCAGGGAAGTATGTCCATTTTACAGTTGGGAAAGTGAGGCATACAGAATGTAATTCACAAGGAGCATTCATGTGCTGAAATGCTGAGTGTTGCAATTCCTAACTATTAGGATCCTCTTTCTCCAGTTCCATTCATCATACTATATGGGGGATGGGGAAATCCCCATTTTTGTGAGGTTAACACAGTTGAGGATTTCCATATGCCCCGGAGCAATCTGAGGCTACATTAATGTAATGGTTGATCAGAATATATCTACCAGTATAAAGAAACAACCTGAAACCACAAAGGAGGGCAGCTACATTCCTGGGACTCTGATCTCGCTCTCTAGCAGGCCTCAGAAATTTGGCAATCACCACTTTGGGGTGAGGGGGTCCTAAGAGCATTGAGGAAAATTGACCCTCTCCTCTCCCCATCGATTGCAAATCTTATCACCATGCTATTTCCCTTTCATATTTCTCAGTTGAAATTTCATTCTCAAGCCCAAGGATAAAGCCTAGATGTTGGGAAGATTAATCCGATCTGAGAGAAATTGCTCCAGGAAAGAGAGTGGCACCAAATGATGGTTGATGATTTCATTTCTTAGGTGCATCAGGCGAAGAAATATTTCCTAATAAAAGCCAGAGTACATTTACATTGTTGTATGCAGTGTGTACCCAGCAGATACAAGGTGTGTGAGGTAATATCTTTTATTGGACCAACTTCTGTGGGTGAGACAGACATGCTTTGAAGCTACACAGAGCTTTTCTCCAGGTCTGGGAAAGATAATGGGAGCTAAACACAAGGTGGAACAGATTATTTAGCTAGGGTTACCATATTTCAGCATGGAAAAAAGAGGACAGGAGGAGCCCCGCCCCCGTCCTGCCCTAGCCCCGCCCCCGTCCTGTCCTAGCCCCGCCCCTTCCACTCCCCGCCCCCCTCAGAACCCCTGCTCCTTGTTCCCTGACTGCCCCCTCCTGGGACCCCTGCCCCTAACTGCCCCCCCAGGACTCCACCCCCTATCTAAGCCTCCCTGCCTCTTGTCCCCTGACTGCCCCAACCCTTATCCACACCCCCACCCCCAGACAGACCCCTGGGACTCCCACACCCCATCCAACCACTCCCCACCCCCTGACAGCCCCCCCCCAGAACTCCCAACCCATCTAAACCCCTCTGCTCCCTGTCCCCTGACTGCTCCGATCCCTCTCCCCACTCCTGCTCCCTGACAGCTCCCCCAGAACTCCCAACCCATCTAAACCCCTCTGCTCCCTGTCCCCTGACTGCTCCGATCCCTCTCCCCACTCCTGCTCCCTGAC
>NW_020674515.1:1838-4039 GCF_002925995.2 Terrapene triunguis
CCCCCCCCCGTTTCTTGACTGCCCCCTCCAGAACCTCCCTGCCCCTTCTCCTGCCACCTTACCCTGCTGCTCACAACAGGGTGTTGGGCTCTGTGGGAGCCGGACACGTGGCTGCGCTCCCCAGCGCAACACACAACCCGGTCCCTGGCCCTACACAGTGCTGCTGGAGCGGGGCGCCGGGCTGCCGGGGAGGAGGAGCTGCCGGCTCAGAATGCAGGGAGGGAGGGGGGAGGAGGAGCTCCTCTACAGCTGCTCCGGAGTCCAGCCCGGGACTTTCCTGCAGCCCTCCCAGCCGCTCGCTCTGCTCTGCCGGGGGAGGGGGGAAATCCCGGACATTTTGAGTGGTTTACAAATTCCCCCCGGACGCTATTTTTAGCACAAAAAGGAGGACATGTCCGGGTAAATCCGGACGAATGGTAACCCTAATTTAGCATAAGGAGTGTGACAGTGTACCCCATAAGGCTTTATGGGGAGGGGGTGCTTATAAATGTATGTATGACATAACTGGAATATGTTTGGTGCTGCCTGTGCCAGGTAACATATCTCCGTAAAGGTTATGGTCTACTGTATCTATTCATCCTATTTGTACATATATATATCATTTTCTACTTGAGGTTAAGAATATGGGCTGTATGCTTGCTTGGTTTCTAAGTAAGCTTTGGGAGGCATTTGGTCAGCTTCTTTAGGAAGGAATTCGCCAGGTTAAGTACCTGATCAGGAAACACTTGGGGAACAATGCATCTTGGAATGCTCCGATCCACATAAGAAGTCTTCCTGGAGACATGCAAGATTCCATGTGGGCAATGGCTTCAGCCTGTAAAGACTGAGTCATGCAGGGACATGTGACTTGCCCAGGTGACTCCAGAACTCCATCTTGGAGCTGGACTTTGCATAGGAGGGAGGAGGGGGGTCTCCTCCCACAAGAGAGAGTCTATTTAACCCTGGGGGAGACCCCTCCATTTTGTCTTCAGCTGGCCAAAGAAGGAGTCTCTCCACCCCCCCAGGATGCTTGAAGGAAACTGAAACAAAAGACAGTAACTACAGGGGTTGTGAGAGATTGCTGGACCCAGGCTAAAGGGAGATTAGCCTGTAAAAGGGAGCATTCTGGAACTGGTGAGGAACTTATCTGTATTTAGTTTGATTAGGCATAGATTTGCGCATTTTATTTTATTTTGCTTGTGACTTACTTTGTTCTGTCTGTTACTACTTTGAACCACTTAAATCTTACTGTCTGTATTTAATAAAATCACTTTTTATTTAGTAATTTACTCAGAGTATGTATTAATACCTGGGGGAGCAAACAACTGTGCATATCTCTCTATCAGTGTTATAGAGGGCGAACAATTTATGAGTTTGCCCTGCATAAGCTTTATGCAGGGTAAAACGGATTTATCTGGGTTTAGACCCCATTGGGAGTTGGGCATCTGAGTGCTAAAGACAAGCACACTCCTGTGAGCTGTTTTTGGGTAAAATTGCAGTTTTGGGACAAGTGATTCAGACCCTTGGTCTGTGTTGGAGTCAGACAGGAGTGTCTGACTCAGCAAGACAGGGTGCTGGTGTCCTGAGCTGGCAGGGAAAACAGAAGCAGGGGTAGTCTTGGCACATCGGGTGGCAGCTCCCAAGGGGGTTTCTGTGATCCAACCCATCACAAGGAGTTAACACATATTTCAAGGGACCGTTCAAGGTGAATCGGCCTGTTAATAGCTCTCCAGTCATTGGGGAATGCGGGGAGAAGTGGTTAGTGGGTTATAGATTTTTTGGAAGAAGCCATAAATCCAATGTCTCTATTCAGTCCATGTTTTTTTGGTGTCTAGCAAAGTTATGAATTTAAGCTCCCAGGCTTGTCCTTTGAAAGTGTTCTGCAGGTTTCCTTTGAGGATGTGGGCTGAGAGATCAGATATACAGTGCTCGCTTTGTGAAAAGTGTTCCCCCACAGGTAAAATGGTGTTCTTCTCTTTTATCATTTTTCAGTCTCAGTTCATTTGAAAGAGTAGTGATTGTCTCATTTCACCCATGTAGTTGTTATTGGGGAATTTAGTGCACTGGTTAAGGTACCCCCTTTTTGGGAGATTGTTTGAAGATACCTATTGAGTACAGGATGTAATTGTTTGAAGATACCTATAGGGGTTCCAGTGTGGGGTGGTAGGTGACAATCAGGGGTGTGCTGTCAGAGAGGTTTTTGGGTGGCACATTCCATGATG